>NC_139645.1:13051211-13178711 GCF_964638095.1 Poromitra crassiceps | reverse complement strand
TGTTGGCCTGTGGGGAGGGCAGCTACGGCCGCCTGGGCCAGGGCAACTCTGACGACCTGCACGTCCTCACTGTCATCTCAGCTCTTCAAGGTGCTGCTGGGATTACATTTATATCACTAGAAAAACGGTGTTAAAAATGGCTGTGCTGACATTTGACCTGGGTAGAAGTAAAATGACTGATGTAAAGATCTACTAATGTAAAAAGTAGATAATGATAATATACATAAGGGATAATGTACGGAGGAATCACCCTGAAGGGGTTTATTTTGCGATAATAACCACTGTACTGTACATTATCTTGCTTATTACATAGCTACCAGTTACTACAAAAAGCTATGGTAATTTTATTTCTGCCACCGGGTGTCGCCAATGAGCTAAATTCACCGTTAAATATCTACTCGGAGTAATTACTGTTACTTAAAGAAATAGATCTTGTTACACATGATTTTTTACCATGCAAAAAGGACAAGAGGCCAGATCGTTCAATATGTGATATTGCATATTTTTATACACTTTTTGTCAATGTTTACTAAGCTACTATTATTATGATTACATTTGGTAAACTTAACGTTCCCTCCACGTGCTTACAAATATTTGATGCAGATGCAGTTTACAATGCAACGTTACAGAGAGCCTGCGAAAATTGTACTCTGCAATGGAATTTAATTGAAAATGTCGCCCAGAACAATAAAAGTAAAATTACAAACTTCACACACATAAAAACTATAAAACACTCAAAGACATACAAGTACAGTACTACCCACACGTCTACTCAATAACAGTCGCGAGAATAACGTGACTGAAACTAGTTGCCCCACTCTGTCCCTCAGGTTTCGTGGTGACCCAGCTGGTGACGTCCTGCGGCAGTGACGGTCACTCCATGGCGCTGACGGAGAGCGGCGAGGTGTTCAGCTGGGGGGACGGAGACTACGGCAAGCTGGGCCACGGCAACAGTGACCGCCAGCGCCGGCCCAGGCAGATCGAGGCCCTGCAAGGAGAGGAGGTGGTGCAGGTTAGTCCAGGCAGATCGAGGCCCTGCAAGGAGAGGAGGTGGTGCAGGTTAGTCCGTCTCAAGAGGACACCACCGGGGATACAGTAAACGAACGCCTTAAACGAGGATTGATTTGTTTTGCAAAAGGAATGATGGCCATTATCACGGTAACACTTTATTTGGATAGTCCGTCTACACAGTATTTGCTACATTTCAACAGCTTATTAGTTGACGTTCAACAATGAAACTGTTTTAACAGATGTTCAACAGGTTATCTATAGAGCATGTGTGACAATTCACACTCGGTGCAGGTGTTTGGAACGGGAAGCAAACCAAATCTGTTTTATTGAAGCTCGACTAATGAGTTCCTAACATCTACAGACAAAGCGAAACAGTTGAATTGTTGAATGTCAACGAATAAGCTGTAGAAATGGTACAAATACTCTGTAGACTCTCTGTTACCATGATCACATATTACTTTTTGATGTTTCTAAAAGTATACCGTTATTAGATTGATAATGTGGTAAAATGTTCGGCATGAGAAAGCAACGCTCAGATGCCAGTTACTACTCTTTTCTTCCCTTCTTATGGACTTTGCTTTGCTCTTTTTGCCCTCTAGATGTCCTGCGGGTTCAAACACTCGGCGGTAGTGACGGCCGACGGGAAGCTTTTCACCTTTGGTAACGGTGATTATGGCAGACTGGGCCTGGGAAACACCTCCAACAAGAAGCTACCAGAGAAGGTCACCGCTCTGGAGGGCTACCAGGTCGGACAGGTAGGACAGCAAACGTTTTCTATATCTCACAGGTGGGAAAGGCAATACATCTGTTTCCAACCATTGGTGTGGTGTTGACATGGAGCGGGCATTAGTTGATTTGTCTTGTACGTCTTGCTGAGATTCTCTGATACGAGCACCAATTGTGTTTTCATAGACCAGCGTGGAGGATGAAACATAGATTTTTCATGTCTTTGTTTTGACAGCTAGGTAGTTGGTGGTTGATTGATGACTGCCCAGGGCTTCGTTGACTTATATTTCCTCCTCAGGTGGCTTGTGGTTTGAACCACACCCTTGTGGTGTCTGCTGATGGGATGATGGTGTGGGCTTTTGGAGATGGCGACTATGGAAAACTGGGACTTGGCAACTCCACAGCCAAGTCCTCACCTCAGGTATAAACTGTGGGCACTGGGAGGCCCTGCTGCTGTATTTGTGGAGTCAAGATGAACATGTTGTTCACCTGTTAAACCTGTTATATATACTGTTTATATATATGAGCTTGTTTTTTTGCATGCATTTAATGTAGCTTTTAAAATGTGAATTTCCCAGAAGGTGGACGTGCTGTGTGGAATCGGCATGAAGAAGGTGGCTTGTGGAACGCAGTTCTCTGTGGCTCTAACAAAAGATGGCAATGTGTTTACATTCGGCCAAGGTACACTATGGTTACACTAAGTTCACATAAAGTGCATCCTGTTTGACCTAGCAACTAAATATTAATTAATTAATCTTCTTCTCTATATTAGAAAGTCCAAGTTGTCTGTGTGCATGTCTGTGTATCTTCAATGCACGCCCACACCCCAGGTCGAATTGGGCTGAAAACGTGCATGGCGGTGCGTTGATGATCTGGGGAAGGTCACGGGCAGGTCGTAAAGTCCTGGAGCCACCTGGAAAGTCCTGGACACCACCGTCATTCCCAGCCAAGCAAAAGGCGCAGTTGTATTGCTTTGTCCCTATTTCACCCGGGCAACTCTGGGTAGTACACTGCTAGTATAATAATAAAGAATGGGGACATTCAGAATCATATAGGATTAAATGTTTTCATATTCAAAGACTGATGCAATTATCAGTTCTACAAAACTGCCGGGAGAGTGTCACCCAGACACGCACTAAACAGGAGCATGTTTAGTGCTAGCACTTCTTTTAAGGTTCATTCCTGTTTTCTTGACGCATCAATAAAGAAAAGATTCCCCTCCCCTGTCCACAGACCGCCTGATTGGCTTGCCGGAGGGGCGGGCCCGGAACCACAACCGTCCCCAGCAGGTGCCAGCTCTGTCCGGGATCCTAATCCAGGATATTGCCGTTGGGGCTGAACACACCCTGGTGCTCTCCTCCACCGGAGACGTCTACACCTGGGGCAGTAACTCAGAGGGACAGGTAACACTATGCGCGCGCACACACACACACACACACACACACACACACACACACACACACACTCTGAACCCCCTGCAGGGTTGTCAGTCAGCCCTCATGGCAGCATAAGCAAATTATCAATGGCAACATCAGAAAGAGAAAATGGCGTCTATAACCACCTTTAGAACTACTACATCTCTAACTTCTTTAGAACGGGAATGGGGTTGGAGTCGATCAATCGGATACGTTTTGTAGGTGTTTTAGGTCCAAACGACATTTTGGCTAAACTCTATAAACAGATTAACTGCATATTAGCTCGCGGAAAAACACTATTTTCTCAGCAACCGTCCAACGGATTTTAAAACGGACTTCACTTTTGAAAATGGCATGACTTGTCCATGCTAACTACATGACGTTTTGTGAGAGCGTTAGTTATGTGAATATCCCGAATATCCACAATTACGTGCCGCTGGTGATTTGCCATGTAGCAAGCTGACAAACACAGACGAGGTAACATGTAAACACTGCAGGAATAAAGTCATGGCAAAAGGTGCTACACTCTACTACTTCTTGTGGTCAATAACGTAACTGCACTGGAGTCGCTTTCATTCATGGGCTCTCATGTTCCACTTGGGAGCCGCTGCCTGGCTGCTGAGTAGTGTGACACCTAGTGGTAAAATTCTGTATACCGGTTTGGTGTGTTTTTTGGTATAATAATATCAAACGGGTGTGATTTTTTAAAAACCGGCCCAACTTTATTTCTTATGCTCCTTTGACCTTCAAAAGGCTTTTTGAGGCAGTTTTTGGCCCTCTTTGCATTGACTGACTTAAAATGATAATTTCACTGTGACTTAGTTGATTTCTTGTCAGTGTGGACACAGCTGGATGAATTGTAACTGTTTGTTGTGTAGCTGGGCCTGGGCCACACCAACCATGTGAGAGAAGCCACCCTGGTGACAGCTCTGCAGGGCAAGAACATCCACCAGATCTCCGCCGGACGCTGCCACAGTGCCGCATGGACCGCTCCCTCCGTACCGCCCAGAGCACCAGGTTAGAGACACACTGCTCTGTACCGCCCAGAGCACCAGGTTAGAGACACACCGCTCTGTACCGCCCAGAGCACCAGGTTAGAGACACACCGCTCTGTACCGCCCAGAGCACCAGGTTAGAGACACACCCCTCTGTACCGCCCAGAGCACCAGGTTAGAGAGACACCCCTCTGTACCGCCCAGAGCACCAGGTTAGAGACACATCCCTCTGTACCGCCCAGAGCACCAGGTATAGAGACACACCCCTCTGTACCGGCCACAGCACCAGGTTAGAGACACACCCCTCTGTACCGCCCAGAGCACCAGGTTAGAGAGACACCCCTCTGTACCGCCCAGAGCACCAGGTATAGACACACCCCTCTGTACCGCCCAGAGCACCAGGTTAGAGACACACCCCTCTGTACCGCCCAGAGCACCAGGTTATTGACACACCCCTCTGTACCGCCCACAGCACCAGGTTAGAGACACACCACTCTGTACCGCCCAGAGCACCAGGTTAGAGACACACCCCTCTGTACCCCCCACAGCACCAGGTTAGAGACACACCCCTCTGTACCGCCCAGAGCACCAGGTTAGAGACACACCCCTCTGTACCGCCCACAGCACCAGGTTAGAGACACACCCCTCTGTACCGCCCAGAGCACCAGGTTAGAGACACACCCCTCTGTATCGCCCAGAGCACCAGGTTAGAGACACACCCCTCTGTACCGCCCAGAGCACCAGGTTAGAGACACACCCCTCTGTACCGCCCAGAGCACCAGGTTAGAGACACACCCCTCTGTACCGCCCACAGCAGCAGGTTAGAGACACACCCCTCTGTACCGCCCAGAGCACCAGGTTAGAGACACACCCCTCTGTACCGCCCAGAGCACCAGGTTAGAGACACACCCCTCTGTACCGCCCAGAGCACCAGGTTAGAGACACACCCCTCTGTACCGCCCAGAGCACCAGGTTAGAGACACACACCAACTTGTCTTAACATGCAGGGCACAGACAACGCCCTTTGCCATGCTACCACTGTCTAATGGGTAGATACTTGATCCTGGGCTCAGGTTTCCTATGGTGTTGCCAGGACATGTAGTCAACACCAAAGCAAGGCACAGCACATTGTTGTGCGATGAGGGGTCGCCATTGTTTAATGAACAAAAGCTGGGGAATTTCATGTATTGTGAATGGCAAAGAGCAACCCGTGCTTTTTTAGGGCCAGTTGCCATTGCAGCGATTAATTATATGTTTATTATCCTTCTGATGCTCAAACAGTTAGTGGGGGGGAAGACTCCAAAATGGCACTTTGAATGGCTGCCAAATAACACAACAACAATAACACTTCTTCAAGAGAGGAACTCCTCAACATTAGACACACAGTATAGATGAGAGACCCGTTTTGTGTTGTTACCCTGGGCGGTCTGGTGTCGTCTCTCCTCGGCGTCGGTTGATGGGCCAGCCAGCGCGAGCAGGAGTGCCTTCCTCTCAGCACAGCTCTCCAAGACCCTGACAGCACAGTCAGTTATGCTGTTAGGTTCCCAGAGACGGTTCCCATGAAAAGATTATCAGGCACATTGCACGTACAAGGACAATTATGGACCACACATCATCCACACACACACGCACACATGCACACACCCCACCCCACCCAAGCCCAGACCCATACCCCCGCCTTGTTATGCCACTGCCCCCCCCCCCCTTTTTTCAAACCCAGCCGTCAGTATTGGAGTAGTTATAATATTGAAGTATGCCTTGTTACTCATTCAAAACAGTAATAATGTCTATGTTCCATGTTGCAAATCTGAGTATATTTAGAAACCATTACTGCCGGCTGCACATGTATGTATGTATTGTATTGTATGTAGGTATGTCCACGTATGTCCTGTTTGTTTTGGGGACTACGGATGGAAATTAGCCTCGTGCCATGTGCAACGTGTTCGAGCCTCGTGCTCGAGTCTCGTGCTAAATCCGGCAATTTTTACACTCTGATTATGTTCTTTGTGTCCATTAATTTTGCACTGTCCCGTCTAAATAAACAAATAAACTGTAAACTGGGTTCTGATCCACAACACGAAGGGTGGCTGCCAAGCAGTGGGCAAACTCTGAGGTTTTCCCACGAGTACGCGGAAGTAACCCTGAAAGCTGTAATTTCTCTAATGGCCACTTGAGGCAGGTCGTTCCCATTCACCCCCATGTTAAAATGCCCCACTTTGTAACAATGATTAAGCATCTTTACAGACTGGACCGAAAACATGGTTTTGGTCTGTATAGCTAATTTCACCTTTTCATAACAACTGTAGGTGGGTCATTTCTCCTATAACTCGCCTGTTTGGAGTAACATAGACAATATAAAAGAGGGTGATTGACATGTCGCCTGTCCAGTGATCACGCAGCTTGCCGATCACGGACCAATAGCAGGCAGAGCTGCGACTCTGGGAAAACCCCCATCTCACGTGAGCTGTGCAAGGACTCCAAGATGGCGACAGACAACACTTTGCTGCAAAACAAAATAAAATAGTACCGGTAGATGTGTTTGTCCATATTATTTAGGTCAGTGCTGCCGAGGCAACCTGACGAGACGGCTACGAACGTACATGTACACGTACAAACTGACAAACATCTACGGGGTTTGGTTCACCGTTACAGTACACGCAGTCAATAGTTCATTATTAGGCCTTTGTCTTCGGTTTTGGGTCCAATTCTGATTGGCGTTCTACATGGCGTCCGCACCAAACAATCCAACACGCTTCACAATCATCCTCGCACTTCCCGCATCCTGGGGAAATGACATCTGAGTGCTAGGCAGGCCCGCCCTCAAGTCAGGCCTCAGCCAATCATCCGCTCAAACATATGACAACCATGGCACCTAACGAATCAAACCGTGACATTGGCCAATAATGCAATTTCTGGTTCTGGATTTTATCCTTACGTCATTATTCTTTCTCTCTTCCATGTTTTTCTTCCCCTTCCCCTCAATCTCTATGCACCTCTGCTCCCTTCTTCTTTCTGATTGTCTGCTCCTCAGGTTCGTCCGTGCCTCTCCAGCTGGGTCTGCCTGTGGCGGTGCCTCCGCAGTACAGCGGTCTGAGGGAGGTGAGCATGGAGGCGGTGAGGGCCCGCCTGCGCCTTCTCTACCACTTCTCTGACCTCATGTACTCGTCGTGGAGACTGCTCAACCTCAGCCCCAACAACCAGGTAGGCAAAGAAGCTGCACGCACGCATGGACGTACACACACACACACACACACACGCATGCATGCGCACACACATACACACAAACACACACACATGCATGCACACACGCACACACACACACACACACACACATGCATGCACACACACACACACATGCATGCACACACATACACACACACGCATGCATGCACGCACACACGCACACACACACACACGCACACATGCATGCACACACATACACACACACGCATGCATGCACACACACGCACGCACACACACACACACACACAAGTTAAATCTCGTCCACACACACATCTCGTGTGCGCACATCCCGTGCTCAAACTCACATAGTTACTTATTCACCTTATTCACCTTATTCACCACGCCCACTTTTTCTCTCTTCCGTGTTAGACGCAATTGTATTTGTTCTTCCGGTTCAGCACTAGTTGGCGGCCAATTTCGAAACGAAATGTCACTATATGAATGAGGTTTGGCAACATTCAGAAGCTACACTGCGGCCAACTTCAGTTGGCCAGTTATGTTCATAGCGTTACTGCTGCGAGGAGCCGATGGCTGTACCCGATCGGCGTTTAACGTTAGTTACAAAAGTACATTGACAGTGTTTTCTCACTGCCAGGCAGTAGCCTACTGTGGGGGTTGACAGCCGCTCACACAGCCAGCGCTCCTCGCTGCTCGTTAAAAATGTGCAAATAGGCGTTATTCTGATAAACTCGTCACATGAATGTTACGTTCTCATCCGACAAAATATTAAAACTTTATAACAGTTTGTTTTTTTTGCTTGAAAACAGCTTTTTGGCAAGTCTAAAAATGACTACAGTAGGCGAAATCTACTTCCGTGTCTAAAACGGAAGGACGATTACAAAATGACGTCATGCAGAAGCGTCCTTATGTGCAAAGAATAAGCTGAATAGAAGCAGCTGCACCTCTTAAAAATATATGCTGGCCTCTGCCTTCAACTATATACCGGGAAGTACCGGGATTCTTGCTGACCTCATGTCTGCCGTTGTACTGAGAAGATCAGGCTGTCCATAGTTACCCGCCATCTGATACTGGTCTGATTTTGAGGGAAATTGGAGGAATGATGCTTCTTCTGCACTGTGCGTTAAAAAAATGACAGCGGTTGGTCATTATGGGGCGCTATAATTAAAGGACAAAAGTTTTAACTCATCTTGCCCGATATCTCAGAGGCACACTGGTCTGGATCAAACTTGGAGACATGATGCATTTGACACCTGTGTTCTGGCATTTACAAAAATGACACTTTGCCTGATGGGGGCGGTATAATAAAAGGTCAAAAATGTAAAAGTTTGAAAGGCGTAACTGCTACACCAGTCCAACTTTGATGGAACTTGGAGGGACGATTGTTTAATGATCAGCCCAAGCGGTATCTTTTTTTAATCATTTGTGGGAGCAACATGTTTACTTGTTTTACTTGACTGATTTAATGGTGGTAAATACAATTCTCATTTTGCAGAGCTGCACCTCCCATTACAACGCTGGTACTTGGGGGATTGTCCAGGGCCAGCTGAGGCCCCTGCTGGCCCCCAGGGTCTACACTCTGCCCATGGTGCGCTCCATAGGAAAGACCATGGTGCAGGGCAAGAACTATGGCCCCCAGATCACTGTCAAACGAATCTCCACACGGTTAGTGCTGCACCGAACTGTGTGTGTGTGTGTGTGTGTGTGTGTGTGTGTGTGTGTGTGTGTGTGTGTGTGTAACCTCCCATTCCCACAGTGCACATGCAGACCAGGTTGAACAAAGGTCACATACCAGCAGTGGGAGTGGAGTTACCTCACAGGGTACAGTCAGCTGATCACAATAGTGTCAGGTGTATCAGCAGGTGTGAACACACCTGCTGATACACGTGCTGATAGAACAGTAAACAGTGGTTATGAACAAAAACATAGAACAACAACAAGTCTCTCCTACATACAAAATGGCATACAGAATTAGATGTATTATGTATTTATGTGGCACACAAACTAGGCTTTTGAAATGGCATTCAAAACTGTGACTCCTTACGTTTTAATGTACAATTCTCTCCTTTCACCTCCTTTCTCCTCGGACACCCAACTCCCTGCAGGGGGCGGAAGTGTAAGCCCATCTTTGTGCAGATCGCCCGTCAGGTTGTGAAGCTGAACGCCTCGGACCTGCGGCTGCCCTCCCGGGCCTGGAAGGTCAAGCTGGTGGGGGAGGGCGCCGACGACGCAGGGGGGGTCTTTGACGACACCATCACCGAGATGTGCCAGGTGTGGACAAATCTGCCACATAGTGAACATGACCGTTATTTCCCCCCGAGTAGCAGATCAACCAAACCGCTATTCCAAAACCACTCTGTCACTGGAACATGTTCCCGTGTATTTAGATGCTGTGGTGTTTCCTCTTGAATGGCTCAAATGAAACTTGAGAGCCACATCCAAAAGTCTATTTGATCAGAATGAACGAGTTTTGTCTGCTCTTAACGTAGACTGCTATTCAAATATTTGGTTTGTTCCAGCCAAATGTTAATCATTAATAAATACTTTTGTGCTAAAAGGGTGTGACTTTCTGTTTCGTCTAAACGTGCAGCTAGCACCTGTCAATGTCACACTCGTCGACTTAAACCATGTTAAAATTGTGCTACTTTTGACAGATTGTAAACGGATGCGATGTTATTTATCTTTCCAAACCTGCTGCGGCATGTCAATACAACAACTGCTATGACAGCGTCTAACCAGAACTAAGGTGCAGAAAAGTTACATTTACACAGAGATGTTAATTCAGCTTTTTTGGTCTGCTGTAAATGTTGTAAATAGCATATTTTCATAGCATTATAATTCAGTGTGGCAAATGTAAAACAAAATGTTCATGAGACTCTTGAACAACCCTGCAAAATGCCGCTTTCTGGCACATTCCTATTCACCGTATGTAGCCCCGCCCACTTGACCCAGTTGTGTTATGACTTCCTATTCAAAACGCCGTCTGTTTTACCAGGTCAAACCTAGTCTGACTCACTGGCTGCAATTTCACATTGAGTAGCAGATGATGCTAGAGGCCGATAATACAAGGAACACAATATAAGTACTGTGCTGTCACAGGAAGTGTAAACACAATAGGAAGTAATTGGCTGACCCCCGCGTTGGAAGATATAAATCAATTTCTCCCTTTATTATTACCAATGTGTCTTGGTCAAAGTCAGACTTGCTTTTCTACAAATCATGTCTGTCCTTTATTGCGCAGTATCTCATTAATAAAAGCTGTATTATTGTGAAAATAATAAGTTTAGAATGTTCACCATATCTGTGAATCTTTACATACATTGTCTCTTATGCAAATGAATGGATTTGACAACCATTACGTTTTAAACGGTACTTCATGTCCGTATGTAATAAGCCATAATTGATGTTTGTTTTTGCTGACATTACTGCGGTCCATTGAAAGCAGCTGATCCACGAGCGAGCCAGAGAGCTGAGATCACGTTCAAATAAACCGATCATTAAATGTGTCATTGGCACAAATGCGTCATGAGGCTGGACACAATCTGTACTTATTATTCTGAACAAGCCACGAATCCACTGGATGCCTTATGATACTAATGATGATGACATATTTCCATGTGTTTGTAGGAGTTGGAGACGGGAGTGGTTGACCTGCTCATCCCCTCTCCCAACGCCACAGCAGAGGTTGGCTACAACAGAGACAGGTGAGGAAGAACTCGGGAGCATCTGTGCCTGGTCTGATTGAGAAAATACAGTATTGATTATCAATCAATCAATCTTATATTGATATACTGTAGCGGCAAATCAGGTAGAAGACCAGGCTCTTTATTTTTAGACCCAACAATTGATACAATTTCTCACATGCACTGGCGATTTTACTGCGAGATCATGTAACAATTAAAACAATTTCCCAACAAGAGCAGCACTTGGCGACGGCGGCAAGGAAAAAGACCCCTTTAACGGGGAAGAAACCTTGAGCAGACCCTGGCTCTTCATGAAGAAACCTTGAGCAGACCCTGGCTCTTCGTGGGGGTTCCTCTGCCATGAGCTGTTGGGTTGAGAGAGAGAGAGAGAGAGATGATGGTCCATCTTAAACGTTATTTTACGCTGATTTTGTGATAGATTTACGCTGATAGATTTGTGATCGTCTCATGCGGTTAAAACCATGACAGACTACACAGGATCACACTTAGGCCATTTACACCTGGCACTAACATGCATTTTCTGTGATCAGATTGCAATCAGATATAGTGCTTGACCACATTAGCCTGATTTCATTTACACCTGGCATTAGCATGGGTGTCCTCCCAATCGGCCTACAATTGCTGTATGCAGATTGAGAGGACACATTGGATTTACACTTGTGTTCAATGTGGTCACAATGCGTCCCTGACCACCTCCGGAGGTGGTTTGGCCGATCAGATCGCAATCCGTCTTAAATGTGTCTTGGGGGCGTTTACACCTGTGCTTTCAAGTGGTCAAGCACAATCTGATTGCAATGCGATCACAGACAAACGCATGTACGGGGGGGTACGGTGGCTCAGTGGTAGAGCTGTCGCCTCACAGTTAGAAGGTCCTGAGTTCGATTCTCGCCTGGGACACTGTGAGCGCTGTGGTTGTGTTCCCCCCCATATCTTCAGTGCCTACTGCCCAGGTGGGTTATCTCGTCGTAAGGGCCTTTCTCTCTGTGTGGAGTTTGCATGTTCTCCCCGTACCCCCCAGGGGGTTCCTCCGTATATACTGTAACCCCCCCACTAAAAACATGCAGAAGATCAGATCGTCATCGTCATCCGACCAGTGACGACAACATCCGAAGTTGGTCCCCGTGCGCTGTACGAGAAAGCGACCACTGCTCCTGGCCTGCCCCTCGGAGGAAAGGACATGCCTGGATGGGTTAAATGCAGAGGACACTTTTCACCGGCCACCGTCAGCATGAGTGTGTTGTGGCCGCATGCATGTATTGTGGTGTTCGTGTGACAATAAAAGATGGGCTTGTCCGTTACGAGAGAGTTTTTATGTTAGTGCCAGGTGTAAATGGCCTCACTGTTCCTGCCTTCATCAGTCAGTTACGCATCCTTTAATTTATTACCAGCCGCAACAGTGTCAGCTGGTATTGTTTTCACCTTGTGTGTGTGCGCCTGTGCGTGTGTGTGTGTGTGTGTGTGCGCGTGCGCCTATGCGTGTGTGTGTGTGTGTGTGTGTGTGTGTGTGTGTGTTTGTCAATGCAAAATGTGATCCTGGAGATACAGTACCTATTGTAACGGGAACTGCCACAGAACCTGTTTTGAGTACTTTGCCAGGTGTTTATATTATGTCTACACTATCTTGTGGGCACATCTTTTTAAGGCGATAGTGTCAAAATGCAGCAGTCACCAAACTTTACAGCTGTGTAGTTGACATCAAAATGAAGACCGAGTTCAATGAATTTGAAAAAGTAATGTCTTTCTTCATTTCCAAACATTTGGAGAAGGCCATAAATCATCGATTTACCACATCGTTTCCTCTCAGTATGAGAATTTTGGCCGATAACCGATATTAACAATGCCGTTATTTTGCTCATCGGACCGATACATTACAAGATTACTAACATTGCCGATATATGCATCCCTAGATTTCTTTTATATAACGTGAGGGGGAAGAACTCCGAAAAGTGGTCAGTTAACTAACAATAAATAAATGTCACATTCAAGTCAGTTTTTTTAACATCTTTATTGACAATATTACAAATGTACACGGAAAGCAGAAATAAAGACAAAACAAACACACAAATAAGGACGCCATAATACATAACAATGACAACAGCCAGGGGAGGGGGGGGGGATTTCTAAATAAATACATTAAAGTCAAGCTTTTTACTTTTGATGTAAAGCAGTTGAACGTTTCTCTCCTTCCTCCCTCTACTGTAGGTTCCTCCTGAATCCCTCAGCATGCATGGACGAGCACCTGCTCCAGTTCAAGTTTCTGGGCATCCTGATGGGCGTGGCCATCCGCACCAAGAAGCCCCTGGACCTGCACCTGGCGCCCCTGGTGTGGAAACAGCTGTGCTGCATCCCCTTGCTGCTGGAGGACCTGGAGGAGGTGGACCTCCTCTACGTGCAGACGCTCAACAGCATTCTTCACATTGAAGACAGCGGCATCACCGAGGACAACTTCCATGAGGTGGGTAACAGGATGGGGAAGGGGGTGATGGATAGGGCTGGGTACCAGTACCCTTAAAGTGATACCAATACCAATAGAGTCATTGATTTGATAGCTTCCACCCCCCCCCCCCGTTTAGAGGGCATCTCGGCACGCTGAACTGCCAACTCCGTCACATACACTGCTCTGCTCTGCTTCACCACCACAGGCTGTATGGGTGGTACCTGCGGAGGTAGTGGGCCAATCACGTGTCAGATTAAACCGAAGAATGCTTACGGTGATTGGCTACGAGCAAAGCCATATTTATAGCCAATTTGACTAGATCTGTCTACAAAAATGGATCCAATTCAGGTATCGTTTGACTGGAGAAGTTTCAATACTACTTGGTACTGGGTTATTTCGGTCAATACCTTATGGGTGTCAGGTACCGATAGTCAGCCCTAGTGATGGAGATGCTTTCTTCGGGCGATTTCTTCAGTTTCACAGTCGTCGTCGTTTTACAGGACTTGGTTTCATGAAGGGGAGAGAGGGGGAAGGGTGTAGCAGAATTCAGCCTAAATATCTTCTCGTACAATTTAAAAAAAATATATATCAAGGATACATAACACAATAAAGTTCAAGAGCTTATTTTTGGTCCAATGATACGGAGGCATTTTTTAACATGGGTGTGAAGGGGATACATTAAATGTCAACGAGTAAAACATGTCTTGTGCTATAAAGCAGGACTTTGGCACTCAGTGTGGTTTACAAGCCATATGTTTGAGATGAGAGGGGATGTAAATATGCCGTGGAATTTAGGGGGATGTTAAAGCGGAGCAGCCTTGGACGGTGTGAGTGTGAATGAGTGTGAATGTAGGAACCTGGTTTGGTTGTCTGGTGCTGAATTCAGGTTTGAAGTTGTCAAAGCCAAATGTTTGGTTGAATTAGGCCCGTTCCACCTCCACAGGGCTCAGCAGTAAATAGCAGTTCCACAGAACCAACGCCCTCCTCTATCCTCTGTTGGCACCGAGCAGACCCACACTGCGTTCGACAGTACCTATACTTAGGCTTAAAGTCCCTGGAAACCAAAATCCACAAAAACGTTATATGTTATTTAGGGTCTTATGTTAGTAATTGTGTCCCTCAGAAATTATTATACATTACTTTCAACCCAAAGCCTTAAAATCGACACTTTTCTACAAGATTGTACAAGGTACTTCCTCATTGAAGAGAGCAGTGCGCGAGGTGCTAAAATGCAGGAGCTTATGACGTCATAAGCTCTATATAACCTTTGTACACGCGCGCAACCCGCCCTACTCCTTTTGTCCGTTCTTTGCCCCCTCAGCGCTTGCTCAGTGTCTGTGTGTCTCTCTCCCACTATGTGTGCCGAGCGCTATGCTTCTCGCTCTCTCTCTCTCTCTCTCTGGACTAGTGAGAGAGAGAGAGAGAGAGAGAGAGAGAACGAACGAACACAGCACACAGAGTGGGAGGGAGACAGAAGCGCTGTGCACTCAAGTGGCAGAGCAGAGATCTCTTCCTCTCAGTACACTATGCGCGCCACGCGGAGCAACACACGCACACACACACACACACACAGACACAGTAGCGCTGTGCAGTCGCAGCAAGTCTCTCTCTCTCCCTCTCCGAGCAACGAACACACACACACACGTGTGCACTCTATCTCTCTTTCTCCGTTTCCCTCCCCCCCTCTGCCTCGTGCTCTCTCTCTCGGAGACCTGCTGCAGACGGGACACGCCCACACAGTCCGCGGGAGAAAATACACTCTAAAAACTAATTGATTCTCATGAGTTTTGCCATGACTGTCAAACCTAAATTTATATACTTTGCGACGTTCATCATCGTTCAAATTTGGCTGGTGGCTTATTAACATAGGGTCCTGTGATGTGATGAACTCAAAATGCTAAATAATAAAGAAATATTTCTGGTTTCCAGGGACTTTAAGCTCGGAGCTCCAGTATAGACCTTATTCGATTGACGTCACTCACGTACAGGCACGCCCACTGCCGCCATGTTGTTGACATAGCGCAGCAGCTTTAAGTGACAGCCTATGTAAGAGCAGCGTTTATAGTAAGCTAGTCGCCGTTAGCGTTACCTGTATCGTTCCAATTGTGTTCGGATGGTGACCTGCGTTAGGCATGGCTGTAGTAATGACAGCAATAAAGTCCCCGTGGTTTGTTTCTATCTCTACCGTCCACGGACGTGAAGGGAGCGAGACGGAGGATACGTCAGCAGCACAGGAGAGGTGTGATAGTTAGGAGAGACAGGTGAAACTTTCTGACAGCTCCTCACAGCAAAGTCTGTTCACCTCGTTTTTTCTTTTGTTTATTATTACAGGCATTAACGGCAGCATACAAACAACAACTCTGGGGTTTTTATTGCTGTCATCACTATCGCTATTTTGTAATGGAACAGAAACGACAATAAGGCCGTTACTATAGTTGTCAGCTGCAGGACGGTATGTCAACAATATGGCGCTGTCCGGGGTTAGCGAATAAGGTCTATTACAATCAAGAATTTTCAAAGTCAACATTAACAGTCTCGACAACTAACGGCTCCCAGGATGACTGACAATGATTTTGACAGAATGAGTAGCATGTTTAGCTCTCCTGGGCCATGTGAGCGCTTGACTCATCAGAGTCACACACCTCCCGCTAAAAGACTCATCAGAGTCACATGACTCCCGCTAAAGACTCATCAGAGTCACATGACTCCCGCTAAAGACTCATCAGTGACACATGACTCCCACTAAAGACTCATCAGAGTCACATGACTCCCGCTAAAGACTCATCAGAGTCACATGACTCCCGCTAAAAGACTCATCAGAGTCACATGACTCCCGCTAAAGACTCATCAGAGACACATGGCTCCCGCTAAAGACTCATCAGAGTCACATGACTCCCGCTAAAGACTCATCAGAGTCACATGACTCCCGCTAAAGACTCATCAGAGACACATGGCTCCCGCTAAAGACTCATCAGAGTCACATGACTCCCGCTAAAAGACTCATCAGAGTCACATGACTCCCACTAAAGACTCATCAGAGTCATATGACTCCCGCTAAAGACTCATCAGAGTCACATGACTCCCGCTAAAAGACTCATCAGAGTCACATGACTCCCACTAAAGACTCATCAGTGTCACATGACTCCCGCTAAGACTCATCAGAGTCGCATGACTCCCGCTAAAGACTCATCAGAGTCACATGACTCCCACTAAAGACTCATCAGAGTCACATGACTCCCGCTAAAGACTCATCAGAGTCACATGACTCCCGCTAAAGACTCATCAGAGTCACATGCCTCCCGCTAAAGACTCATCAGTCACACGCCTCCCTCTAAAAGACTCATCAGAGTCACATCATCTGTGGCTCTGGCCGTTACTGATAGCAGCGCTCAAACACAGACCACACACACCCCTCCCCCTCCCGCCGTGCACAGAGGGAAGCCAGCGCGTCCCGGAGCCCCTCTTCTGTCCAAACATCCTCACACAGCCCCTGCACTGTAAAGCCCCGGGCGCGCTGGCCGGAATGCCAGGGCCGCTGTTGATGCAGCATATCCTGCCTGGCAGAGACCTGGCGCCGCTCCCGGGCCTCGCAGAGGAGGGATGGGGGCTGGGAAGCCGAGCCACAACACTGCCTTGGCCAGCTCTCCCACCCGGGGTGGGGGGGGGGGGGGTGATCTGCTGCTTTGGCGTGAAAGGAGGGAGTGTGGGAGGAGGTAGAGAGACAGAAAGAGAGTCTCCTTGTCTGCGTTTCAGCTGGCGTGTTTTTGTTGTTTTGTTGTTTTAGAAAATGGCAGATGTGAATTCAGTCTGGCACAGCTGACAGATGTGTTGTGAATTCAGTCTGCCACAGCTGACAGATGTGTTGACATGTGAATTCAGTCTGCCACAGCTGACAGATGTGTTGACATGTGAATTCAGTCTGCCACAGCTGACACATGTGTTGAGATGTGAATTCAGTCTGCCACAGCTGACAGATGTGTTGACATGTGAATTCAGTCTGCCACAGCTGACACGTGTTGACATGTGAATTCAGTCTGGCACAGCTGACAGATGTGTTGACATGTGAATTCAGTCTGGCACTAGCCTGGGTAAACCCAGCCTCCACGTGACCTCTATGTGCTATCAGTCTTCGTGACAGATAGCACAGAGGTCATGTGGAGGCTGGGTTTACCCAGGCTAGTCTGGCACAGCTGACAGATGTGTTGACGTCTGAATTCAGTCTGCCACAGCTGACAGATGTCAATTCAGTCTGGCACAGCTGACATGTACAGTATTGACATGTGAATTCAGCCTGGCACAGTTCGTGATTCGGTTCGATATGACAAAGTGTTTTCATGGTTCAGTCTGGTTACATTTTTGATTTCAATTTACGACAATGTTTTTTTAACACCTTCCGTCTTTTTCGTCTCAGTTTTAGTTTACCATGATATCCTGTAGAAGACTTGCACTGTTCAGCAGTGAAAGATTTGTTGGGTTGCAATGCGTATTGAACCCAAAGCCTCGTACCTAAACAGATCGGTACGAATACGCATATATTGTTACACCGCTAATGTCCGCTAACCATTGTTACAGTAAGTTGACAAATCCTTGTGATAATTACTTATTTTTGGTCACCAGTATCTCAATGTTGTATTGATTGATTTTGTGTGTGTGTGTGTGTGTGTGTGTGTGTGTGTGTGTGTGTGTGTGTGTGTGTGTGTCTGTGTGTGTCTTCAGATGATTCCTCTGGATTCCTTCGTTGGGCAGAGTGCAGACGGCAAGATGGTACCCATCATCCCAGGAGGAAACAGTATCCCTCTCACTTTTTCCAACAGGAAGGAATATGTGGACAGAGCTATTGAGTACAGGCTGCATGAAATCGATCGACAAGTAAGACTTTTCTCCTCTAGACTCAGTCTGTTTGATGGGTTTTCAGAATAACTCTACTCTTGTGCAAAGAGTGTCTCAAGGTGACTTTATTTTTCTTTTGAAAGCAGTATGGATTATAAATTACACAAAGACCTGCATCAGTGGTTGATTTTGATGGGCAGTTAAAGTCCCTGGAAACCAAAATCCACAAAAACGTTCTATGTTATTTAGGGTCTAATGTTAGTAATTGTGTGCCTCCGAAATTATTATACATTACTTTCAACCCAAAGCCTTAAAATCGACACTTTTCTACAAGCTTCTACAAGATACTTCCTCATTGAAGAGAGCAGTGCGCGAGGTGCTAAAATGCAGGAGCTTATGACGTCATAAGCTCTATATAACCTTTGTACACGCGCGCAACCCGCCCTACTGTGTGTGTGTGTGCGTGTGTGTGAGTAACCTCGCGTCACCAGGCTGTGTCGAGCGCTATGCTGTTCTCTCTCTCTCTCTCTCTCTCTCTCTCTCTCTCTCTCTCACTAGTCCCGAGAGAGAGAGAGAGAAAGAGAGAGAGAGAGAGAAGCCACAGCACACAGAGTGGGAGACAGACACTCAGCGAGCGCTGTGGGGGCAAAGAACGGACAGAGATCTCTTCCTCTCAGAGCCGCGGAGCAACGCGCGAACACACACACACACACACACTCACCCACCCAATCTCTCTTAAATTCTCTCTCTCTCCTTCTCTCCCTCTCTCCGAGAGAGAGAGAGACAGAGAGAAATTTCCCTGCTGCAGACGGGACACGCCCACACAGTCCGCGGGAGAAAATACACTCTAAAAAATAATTGATTCTCATGAGTTTTGACATGACTGTCAAACCTAAATTTATATACTTTGCGACGTTCATCATCTTTCAAATTTGGCTGGTGGCTTATTAACATAGGGTCCTGTGATGTGATGAACTCAAAATGCTAAATAATAAAGAAATATTTCTGGTTTCCAGGGACTTTAAGCTTAACACGTTCACTGCCATTGACGAGTTATCTCGGCTTACAGAATCCAACGGTTCACTGCCAAAGACGAGTTATCTCGGCTTAAAATTTTTTTTTTTTTTTTTGACGGTGGGACGTGGATCAATGCTCCCCACGTCTCCTATAAAAATATTGGAGTCAGCGAACGTGTACAACCCATTCCACGGACCCACTAAGTGGCGACAGTGCTCTCCACACTAGGAAAAGCAGAGCCAAAACTGTAGGGTAACGCGCGAGGAAACCATTCTCTACTGTAAAATGGATTGGCGAAAACGCTTTCACTTTCGCGCATTATCGCGCTGGGAGCTGGCGGTGGGGGATTCCAAAAATAGACTGGGTGGAAAACACACTTTGAAACACGCAGCATAAAGCCTAGAATCGCACAAAGCTTCATCAAAGCTCTCAAACCCAAGAAACAAGTGAGCCCTATCCACACTCGCTGCCAGGGAGGGAGGCTGCTCAAACTCGCAGCAGCAGAACACTCGCTTGTGACAAACGCAGGCTGAAAGCCACCAGACACGCCCACGGAGGGAGGAGTTTGAAGGAGAGGGCGTTCAGAACTATATTGTTTAGATGTCTGATCTCTCACTGATGCCAAAAATAAATGGTTAAAGTGACTGTTCTGCCTGTTTGATTGAATTTCACAAAACTGCGATTATCTCAGCTTTCACTCTCAGACGCTGAAACCATGCTGTACTCAACGGCTAATATCTACATAACTACTAACTTTACAAACTAACTCTTTTAGACAGAGAAAGCACACATTCTATTAGTACTTTTGTGAACTTTGTGTTCACAAAGTCCAAGCAGAAAATAATCCTCGGCTCTTGTAAAATGAGCCAGAATCCTCAAAAAAACCCTCTGGCAGAACCTACCTACAGTAAAAAAAAAAAGGCTGGCAGTGAATGTGTTAATTTATACTTATTATAAAGTGTCGCTCAGCACATGGTCGCAGACGAAAAAGAAAGTGTCGCTCATGGTGTTGCATTTATACTTCAGAGGAAGTTCGCCTCAGTTCAACGGTCACGTGACACTCGAACGCTATAAGCAGCTGCAGACAGCCAAAGAGAGGGAACGAAATGCACAGTGAAACCACCTCGGAGGCAAGATGTAACGTACTTGGCTGCAGCCGCATATAAACGACACACAACCACACAACTCACCTCCTCTCTCTCTGGGAACAACAAGGAAGTCAAGCGCGTGCCGTCTATATAGCCAATCAGACTTGCGCGATACTATGACGTAGTCAGCGACACTAGACACTTCACCAGGTAGCAGACACTGCTCGCAGACACTTGAAAGTGTCGACTCAAGTCCTCATTTCTGTCGGCGACCGTTTCAAAAGTGTTGGCAGACGAAGCATAAATTGGGCTTAAGCGTTCCATTTCAGGGTGTCCACGGGGTCTTGAACCTGTAAAAGTATTAAATCAATTTATGGAAAATTAAGGCCTTTAAAAAGTCTTAAAAAGTCTTACTCGCCATTTGACGAGGTATTACATTTTGTAGCTGATTGTGTTAAATTGGGCACATAATTGTCTCATATCGATCGCAGGCCCCTGAATTGGATCAAAATCGTATCGCGGCAGACATATCCTATTGTTGCCCAAAATTCTATATAATATCATATCGTGAAGAAACTTGTGATTCACGCCCCTATCGCTGATGTGACGAAAGTGCTGTTGTGATCTTAAAATATATTGAAAAGGTCTTGAAAAGGGTCTTAAAAGGTGTTGAATTTAACTTCAGGATATACTCTGCATTTATGTTCCTGTAATAAAATTCAGCTGTATATAATTTCTTGAGTAAATGTTTTTCAAGGTTTTCAAGTCAGGTGAAAAGAAGCGGCTAGGCGAGGAAGCATGTGCTAGTCTACAACTCTCCCCAGATGGGCAGAGGGAGGCGGAGCAACGACCGGGACGTGTATTGACGATAACCATACAATTTTGCAACAGTACAGACTGAGGAATCTTTGCATGAGTCATAATGAGTGAGATAGGAATGGTGAACAGTAGAGAATAAGCAACTCTGTAGTCTGGTGTTAGGAGGGTGTATTGAGTCTGTAGTCTGGTGTTTGGGAGGGTGTATTGAGTCTGTAGTCTGGTGTTTGGGAGGGTGTATTGAGTCTGTAGTCTGGTGTTAGGGAGGGTGTATTGAGTCTGTAGTCTGGTGTTTGGTGTTTGGGAGGGTGTATTGAGGCTCGCAACTAGACAGTGTGAGTTCAGAAGTGATGCAGAAAGGTGATCTAATCATACATTGTGTGACTATCAACACAAGATTACACACATTTCACAGCTCTCATATTACAAGGTAACTAACCAGCCTAACCAGATCCTCTCACTGTGCCTGGCCGGCAGACAGCAGCAGCAGCAGCAGCACCGCAAGTTGCCAAACAATGACTGAAATCCAATAGTGCTCTTCAGTTCCATATATTCCTCTCACATTCAGTTTCGATTGCAGCGATAACATGAAGGCGGTGTATGTCTGGCCTGGCTCGAACAAACCAATAGAGTCAAGAGGGAATTTGGCACCGAGCCTGAACGTAAACAAAGACCGACTTCTGTCCCCCCCCCTCCCTTCCCCCAGGTGGCAGCGGTGCGCGAAGGCATGTCGTGGATGGTCCCGGTGCCGCTGCTCTCCCTGCTGACGGCCAAGCAGCTGGAGCAGATGGTGTGCGGCATGCCCGAGATCTGCTGCGACGTGCTGAAGAAGGTGGTGCGCTACCGCGAGGTGGACGAGCAGCACGCGCTGGTGCAGTGGTTCTGGCAGACCCTGGGCGAGTTCTCCAACGAGGAGCGCGTGCTCTTCATGCGCTTCGTCTCGGGACGCTCGCGGCTGCCCGCCAACACGGCCGACATCTCCCAGAGGTTCCAGATCATGAAGGTGGACAGGGTGAGTGGTGCCCCGGCCCGGGGATCAGACGCAACTGGATGGTGATAGTTTTTTTTTGCCCCCAAACCACATTTTTATTCAGACAAAAACAGCTCAACGACAACTGAAATACACACTGGAAATCAAGCATGATGTCTCCTCATCAAATTATTCCTCCAGCTCATTCTCCCATGGAGTCGGTGGGTTCAGGAGGTTATTAATGATTCCCTATATAATTGGTATTCCACCCCTAGAAACATGATTAGCTCCGGATATCCTCTAGAGCAGTGATTCATATCATATTATTCATATTGACAACACCTAATGAACTCCACAGGGTCCGGCCACGGACCCCCATTTGATGTCATTTCCCACCCCCCACCCCCCCACACACACACACACACACACCCCAAAATCTGAGAATATTTTGTATTGTTGGATATGATTTTGTCCAGAATTCTATGACTATCTGTATAGTAGAGATAACAGTGAAACTATGATCAGAAGAGTGTAAATGAAATAATGCTGAAGTTTAACAATTTACTAATTTCCTTGGGACCCCCTGGAACTCCCTCAAGGAACCCTGTTGATCCCCCGGACCCCATGTTGAGTCTGCTCTAGAGGGGTCGTGTGGGCATATAGCGGCTAGCGGAAAAATTCAGATGCAGATATCTTTAGAATGTTTATGTTGTCTAGTTGAGACATCTATAATCCATAACAGTAATGCACATAAGCATATATCACACATTTAAAAGATACATTTTATACATTTGTGTGAATTCAATGCAAATGTCACTCACATAAGTATGTAGTAGAAGACTGCAGTATCGAATAGTTAGAGTTGAAAATGGTATGACAATTACGTAGCACGATTAGTGACCAAAATGATCACGGTTATCAGTATTATGTGCTGAAAATGTTCAAAAAGTACCGATGCACTCGCTGAACTCATTTGACCTCATGTCGTCTCCGCAGCCGTACGACAGCCTGCCCACCTCCCAGACGTGCTTCTTCCAGCTGCGTCTGCCTCCGTACTCCAGCCAGGCCGTGATGGCGGAGAGGCTGCGCTACGCCATCAACAACTGCCGCTCCATCGACATGGACAACTACATGCTCTCCCGCAACGTGGACAACGCCGAGGGCTCCGACACCGACTACTGACACACAAACACACTCTGATTATTCAGACCCACGAATGAGTACAGACTGGCTTATCAGACACGAATGTGCACACACACACAGACACACACACACACAGTCGGCAAAAACCCCGGAGATGCATAGTCATCACTTATCGTAGGAACTCCTGAGCAGACGGGCCGCCTTTTAAAATCCATTATGTGCTACTCAAAACATCACGGATTCAGTGTGTTCATTTCACCTCATGGTTTATTAGCAGTTTTTAAGACACAACAATCCACACAAGAAGTGTATTTAGTACGATCGCTTTTCTTTTCTCCCCTCATTGCTCCGCATCCCATTTTCAGGGTTTTTGCATGGAGGTATGTTTATTTTGTTTGGAAATGTGTATAGAATATTCAAGCCAGTGGGGGGGAGTGGGGGATATTGTACATTGTGTAAAATGCTTCATTAGGAAAATGTTTTACATAATATCCATATTTATTTTGTTTTAATTTCGAAAAAAATGCCTATGCCGAGTTTCCTAAAGCATACAAAAAAAAAGAAATCACACACAAATAAATGCTTCAAAATGGATTTGTTGCTTCTGTGCTGAGGTTTGTTGGATAGGATAACCCAAAACTGTCCCCGGGGAAGAAAACAGGGAATGATGGAAAGTATTCAGAAAGCAGACATCACATTTATTCAATAAGTATAAAATATCACAAAGGCCATCTTTTGGGGGTAAATAAATTGTTGGGGGGAAAACAATATATACACAAAGGAAAACGTCTCTACATCGATAAGCAGTGTGTTCACACTATCTCATCTATGTCTCTTTGTAGGACAATGTTGGCAAGAGCTATTGGTTGGCTTGAACTGGGTGCGGCAGGAGATGTTTCTGGTCTCTATTGTCCCTCTTGGGTCCCTGTAATTGTTCTTTCAGGACAGCGGCGTAATTAATTTGCAGGCACTGGCGCCTTTGGTGACCAAATATAATTCTTCTCGTAAATTGGAAGTCATGAGTCTAGAAATTGCACATCAATCATATATCGCTGTTATGTAAAAGCTTTGTAACAAATTTAACTTCACTTAAATTGAGGGAGTATTATGGCTCTCTATCCACCTTATTTCCAGTTGCCATGATGCCTTGCGTGAAATATGGGTGCTTCTTCCGGTGTAATCCTCCCACCGTTACGCTGTTGACACAGACCCAACATAGCCCGTCTGTAAACAATGTTTCAAAGCTGCAGGCAAAGGAAACAATCACCTCCAGCTTGGCCGATAAATATCCTGAGTTATTCAAAGAGCAACCGGTTTAGCGGATGTGATAGATAACGTTATTACATTCCCTCAAATAAGTCGTCAAACGAGTGTTATTTCTTTTGTGACGAGCAACTTTTTTTTCCTCGTCAAACTCCGCAACTCTTTTTTCGGAGTTTGACGAGGAAACGCGCCAGCTGCAACAATCGGTCACGTTCTAGACCGGACCTTGCACCCATAATCATTTTACAGCGGGGCATTAAAAAATAAGGTGGATAGGTTCTGAGAATTCTACCGGTCTTGGGTTCATAAAACCCCTTTGGATAAACTCAGAAATGCACGGCGTTTGAACTGAAAACCTCCCAAAAACGGTTCACTTTTCACCTGACAGCGACGCGGGTGTCTTTGTATGTTATGCGGTCACACTATGGCATGGTATATCAGCATGAGGTAGAGGAACCATTAAAAACCTAAGGAGAAGCGGATCTACAAAGTAACAGTCAAAGTATTCAGCCGTCACAGCCGTTTCCATAACAGAGTCATGTGCATTCATACGCAGATCCACCGCAGGCACGTTCTCAGAAGAGCTCCGACCTATAGACGCATTGTTCTGCCTTAAATCCCCTTGTGTTTGCTTGTGTTGTGGGAATATAGCTGAGCAAATGCCCTCTGCCAACATTGTTTCAACCTTTGGACTCGTAAGATGACTTCTGTCCAACTCAAACACAACCAACGACAGCTCAAGCTCTCGAGTTCCATGT
Organism: Poromitra crassiceps; assembly: GCF_964638095.1. Taxonomy (NCBI): domain Eukaryota; kingdom Metazoa; phylum Chordata; class Actinopteri; order Beryciformes; family Melamphaidae; genus Poromitra; species Poromitra crassiceps. The sequence continues at coordinate 13,153,337 of NC_139645.1, read as the reverse complement.
TTGCTCACACAGGCAATCGTTCTTGAACAGGCATGTCCAAAAGACCAGCTGTCAACAGCACCGCCGTCACATCCACTTTCTTTTTAACCCGGTGGCCTGTTTTTTTTTTTTTTTTCCACCGCCCATCTGGGCTGACCCGACATCCGAGCGGTGCGCACGCGTTCGCTGTAGATAACAAAAATTGGACTTTGATGATTTCAAAACATGCTTTTTAAGCTTAGAGTTTTGAGCTTGGCTCAAAAAAAATGGTGAGGTCTGCCCACACTGTCCCCCAGAGCAGCCTTTGATTTTTACCATAGTAGTTACAGGACGTCCCACGGCCGCACACACCGTTCCCAGTCCCGCGGACTGCAGCTAGGACAGCCAGCTCCGTTCGCCTGTGCTACTGTCTCCCATAGTTCTGGGGCCGACGATGCTCTCCTTCGCCTGCAGCAGTCTTTCCAGGCAAGGGGAGCGGATCTTGAAGGGCAGCGGCCCCTGGGCGAGGCGGGGGCGAGCGCCGGGGCGGAGGAGGGGCCCGCTCTGTGAGTCGGTGCTGGAGGAGACGGCGTTGTCCTGGGTTACCTCCTCCAGGTTACAGCGCGCGCGGGGGGGAAGAGGGGGCGACGCAGGAGTGGCCGAGCAGCCCGGGGGCGGGTCAGACGTGTTGAGGGAGCAGGCGGGCGAGGGGTGGAGCCACTTGAGGCGTGCGGCCGAGCAGGGGCCCGTGGGCGCCCTGCAGCCCGGGGCCGAGTCAGAGGAGCACAGGAACGGCGGAGGTGGGGCGGCGTTGGTATGATGCTGCTGGAGAAACAGAAGGCTCACATCAGCTTGTCCCAATAATGTCAGGCAAGGCAAGTTTATTTGTATATAGCACATTTCATACACACAGGACTAAAATGGAAAAATGAAAAGAGCAGTGTTGTAACAGTCATATATATATGTATATACTATATATACATTATATATATATATATATATATAGATAAGTAAGTGTGTGTGTGTGTGTGTGTGTGTGTGTGTGTGTGTGTGTGTGTGTGTGTGTGTGTGAATTAATATGCATACCTACATGTAGATCTTAAATTATGTGTTTTTACCGGTTTATATTAAATCCTCTCTTTTTGCTAAATCTACTTTGAACCAATCTAAGTCACAGAATACTTGGTTATCTTACCTCAGTTCAAACCTCACTGGTGCAGTCAGATCACTACTAAATTGCAAATCGCAGAAGGTGGTTCTTTGCCTCATTGAATATCCCTTATTACTCACACCACTTTTATGTTTGGAAATAGGGAATTGGCCGAGTACAATTAAGGAGAAAAAAAACATGGGGGATGGTCCTACCTACCCGTACCCTAACCCTACCCCTGAAACCGCCCACATCTCCCTATCCCCCTCGAATCCCACGACTCTCTAGTCTATAACCTTCCTATCACTAGCTATGGCTCCTTTCCCCTAGCCCCACCCCTTCCCTCCCACCACCTACATCCCCCTACCCAGCCCTCGAACCCTGACTCTACGACCGTCCTATCCCTAGCGATGGCCCATTTTACTTAGCCCCGCCCCCTTACTGATCACACCACCCTCCCACCACCCACATCTACCTAGCCACCCCCCCAACCCACCCATCCAATCCTGACTATGACCTTCCTATCCCTAGCTACAGACCCTTTTACCCAGCCCCGCCCCCCCCTTTCTTAATGGAATGGATGGATGTGAGGTCACAGTGACCTTGAACTTTGAACTTTGGCCACCAAAATCTAATCAGTTCATCCCTGATTCCATTTGGATATTTCAGCCAAATTTGAATACATTCCCTCAAGCTGTTCTTGAGATATCGTGTTAATGAGCATGGAATGGGTGGTCGTGAGGCCACAGTGACCTTGAACTTTGACCACCAAAATTTAATTAGTTCATCCTTGAGTCCAAGAGGATGTTTGATCCAAATTTGAAGAAATCCCCTCGTGGTGTACCAGAGGTATTGCGTTAATGAGCATGGAACGGTCGTGAGGTCACAGTGGCCTTGAACTTTGACCACCAAAATCTAATTAGTCCATCCTTGAGTCCAAGTGGACATTTGAGCCTAATTTGAAGCAATTCCAGCATTCTCAAATTTGGTGGACATATAGAGCAAGGCCAAGGAACAAATGATTTTTTCAATTAATGTATTTAATGAAAGGTGAGAACGATCTATTCCAAAGGACATGTTTGCAGTGTCAACAAATAGTTTGATAGAAACGATGTCTTTGGGCGTAACAGGAAGTTGAAGACATTGCAGGCATTGCCTTCTAGTTCATTGGTTGAATGTGATTGTGATGACATGGCAGTTTCCAAGTGTCCCATTTAATGCATCAATGAGTCAACACATTCTTGAAGTGTGAGGCCGTTCCTCCCCTCACACTCAGCCTGTTGTCCTTGGAAAACATGATCGACAATTCCTCAACTCCATAAAAAGAACACACTGCGATGCCTTCACTGCCGTCTACACTTCCAGCGTTTTGGCAGACAACCTGACATTTTTACGTCTCCCCTCTCTCAACACTGGAGTTCGGTTACCCCAGGCTGGAGATGGACTGGCGGAACAGATGACAAATTACCTTTAAAGGACGCGGGATTTATTTTGGATTCATTTACCTTTTGCTTGTTAGCCGGAGTGCTGTCATCATCATCTGTCCGGGTCGGTGTCGGTGTCGGTTTGGGTTTGACGTGGGGGAACCAGCTCTGAAGCATCTCATCTATTTTCAGTAGAATGCTGAGGAAGCGTTCACTAGAAGAGAGAGAGAGGGGGGGGGGGAGAGCCCACAAGGTCAGTGAATGATGCTGCTGACGAGGACAAGGTGATCTCATGTGTTGTTCCAGAACCTGAGGCTGCACGCACGGTGCCTAGATCAGCTGCCCGTCACTGACCACCCGCATTTTTTTTAACTGGAGTCTTTTCAATGGCAGCTGATTACAGGGAGCAAACGGCATTCAGAGACAAACCAGCCAGCAGCTCAGATGGCTTAGCCATGTCTCGCCAATGGCCATTACATAAGCCATATAAAGCCACTGCCGACACGTTCAGTTCCCTGGCTTTATCTGATTGGTGGACGACAACACGAGATAGCGCACTAGCGATTGAATAAATAAAAGACTGGCTGGGAGGGAGGGAGGGAGGAAACGTTACGCAGGCTGTTCTGTTCCGCGTGTATCTGCATTCCTTCCGTCTGGGTGATGTTATCTGCGCACGCCACACGTCCACACGCGGCACACACACACACACACACATGGCAGCACATGTCTGCGCTGAGGAGGACAGGCACAGGGGCACGCTCACTCCACATGTGAGGACTCCACATTCATTTTAATAGCCGCGGCAAGTAATCAGATTACAAATGAGCCACAGCGAGTAATCAGATTACAAACGAGGAATTTGACTTTGTGCAGTGTGCGGCGATCACAACTAGCAGAAGATGAAGCAAACGCAAAACCATCTTAAATTAAATGATAAAGTGCAAAGTAAAGCTCCTTTAAAGTGACATAATGGGGGTGGGGGGGGGGGATCATGTCCATGTCAAATGTCCAGTAAAAGTCCTTTAAGTGATATATAATGGGGGTGTAGGATAGTGTCCATGTAAAATGTCCATGTAAGATGTGAAACGTGAGCGTAGTGAGCGGTGGTGTGCTGCTCTACACAGGACACACATGCTGCGGCCACACGTGGCAGTAGAGTGTGTGTGTGTGTGTGTGTGTGTGAGGGGGGGGGGCTCCGCTCCATTCACTGGCTATAAATAGCGCAGTAAGCCCTGGAGCAGCCCGTACTGTAGTGGCCTCGCCCACTGCTCACAGTCAGCTACGAGTTGGATTTAAAACAGAATTTACTGTAGCCAAGCTACCCCCCACACCACCACCCCCCCACACACGCCCCCCACGCCCCCGCCTCTGTCGGACATCACCGTCACACACCAGAGACGGGGGAGGAGGGGGAACTGGGATTTACGTCATTTCAGGAGGGGAGAAAAAACACAGAACAGGACGATCATCGTGTTGCTACAAACTTGGAGGCGTTCACGTGTTGAACTCATTGGAAACGCCCACACGACCAAAAAAAAATGTATTTAATATTTTCATTTAAAATGAACCGCAAATGGCTCGCCCATCTGGTTTTTTCATGGACCCCACGCGCCATAATCTTTCAAGCACAAGCACCTTATGTGACTGGTAACAAACGCTATGTTGTAATGTTGTATGTTTTTTTTGTTTGTTTTGTTTTTCTTTTCTTTCCTGTGTCTGAGTTTGTTTTTCTTGTTTGTTTATTAAAAAGAAAAAGAAAAAAAGATTCACAAATGAACTGGAGAAGACGTTTCTGGCTTTTCTTCTCGCTCTTCATAACTAGGGTTGATTTCATTGCTGTGAATATAACAGATCATTTTGGATTTTTATGATCATGGAATGCCGTTGAATGCCAGGTTTGCCGCATGTGTTGACAAGTGGTGGCGCCAACTGGGAGATAACAGACCCCCACGTATAAAAAAAAAAATCTCCACGTCCTACTTGTAGTTACCACTACTCAAGAGTCGCACGTAAACATTTTGTCACATTGAGAGGCAATCTGACACAACGTGAACGTGGCGTTTGTGCCTCAACTCTTGAGCAGACGCCACCTACACTGTTCTCCATGTGCGGTCGGGCCCAGTGCAACTGCGGCTTGTACAAATAAATGTCTTAACTGTACATTTAAACACTGAGCTTCATTTCATAGCCCGACATTTTGAAATTTTATGTGGAGCACTAAAGAGAATTAACACAATTTATGTGCTCCGCTTTGTGGGAGAAGGCGAGATGGTTTCTTGGCGAACGCTACAGACAGCTGCTCTGCAGTTGATGTGGCGGCTCTCTTGCATATGGAAGAAGAAGCCATGAGTTGAACGTGACAGTATATTTCCTCGTTTGTAATCTTGGCACTTAATTCTTTAGCGTGGCTGCTTCATTTCCACTGTCAAGAGCTGAAACACATCAATGACGACGTGAAGGCACCGGAGAGACTCCACCAACTCTGGACAATATTAATTCCACAACTTGCTGTTACGTCCAACAGCATCGTCATCAACTTGAATAATAGCTCGAAAACATCCCCTTACAATTTGCAATGAACTCTCTGTCTCTGTTAGTTTCACAGTTATGGTTAAAAAATAATAATCGTCTTTCCAGATCCACCAAATTCAAGGCTGTGGTGTGATCATCACAGGATACCGTAAACCACTATTCCAATCGGCATGAAGTCGCCACACGACTTTACTGCATCTGGACAGTTCAGATAGAGTCAGGTCAGCTGTAAATCACAGAAGAGTGTCGTAAATTGACCTTCGAATGTTTTCCTGCGATTGTCAAATCACGGGGGACTCATTGTGCTTCTCTGCCAGCCAAACCCCGCCCATCCGGCATCAAGCCAAACCCCGCCCATCCGGCATCAAGCCAAACCCCGCCCATCTGGCATCAAGCCAAACCCCGCCCATCTGGCATCAAAGCAGGCGAGAACCAGCCCTGGAAAACGATGGCCCCTACTAGGCACAATTCCATAACATCTGAGTATAGGGTCCTGTTTGAAGTGGGAGGGTCCTAGACGTAACTCACAGTCGTACTTTTATGTCCGTGACAGCGGTGACACCCCTACAGGTCACACAAAGTCCAGGAAGAATATACGGTGCGGGAGGGAACAAATGACGGAAATTCATGATAAATAAATACATGGAGACGCTCGTAAGCGTTCTGAAATGACAGTTTAGATCTATTTAGGTGGGGAGTTTTTGTGTGTGAAGTTGTGCGTCCGTTTCCTATCGCATCAACTGGTGATGTTTTGGGTTCGAGTAAATCGACGAAACAGATTCCGAACAGAAAATACCACTACCTCAGTTACATGTCATGAAACCTGTTGGTTGCATGTTTTTCTCCTTATCAATGTACAGTACATTCCCTTACAAACATCCCTGACTGTGCTCAATCAGTGTTACAGCTGCTTATGTGTCATGTGACCACTGAAGTGATAAGGGTTAAAAAAAACATTTTGTGTGTGTGTGTGTGTGTGTGTGTGTGTGTGTGTGTGTGTGTGTGTGTGTGTGTGTGTGTGTGTGTGTGTGTGTGTGTGTGTGTGTGTGTGTGTGTGTGGACCTAACAATACATAAAAAGCCATCCACATCATATCATATCATCATATCATATTCGGGGGAACAAGTAGGCTATGCTAATTTATTTTTAACAGATTATGAAAGTGCAGATTGTAAGCTTTCAAGTGATGTGTCATACATTGAAATCTGAATATAGTTGAAGAAGATTATGCTTATTTGAATGTCCGTACTCCATTCAGAGAAAATCGCCCTGGAAGTTGGCGAGCCAGCTTGGCTTGCCCTGAACAAGCTTAGTTTGCTAACAAACTAAGGTCCCTATCGTTGCATCGGCGCTGTTTCTAGGCCGAACGCCTGGCGCAGCTCAAATCAGTGGGCGTGGACCAGCGCACTTGATATCGTCGTGCTGGCGCTAGACGCAGCCTCAACCATTACAACCACGCCTTTTAAGCGTAAAATTATGCACCGTCATGCTCATTGGATAACTGCAATAAACGAATCGCACGCTTGCCTTTTTAGCTCCAATTCCAGTGATCCCGCAAAACCAGAGGAAAGCCAAACGCTCTGCCCCCCCCCCCTCCCTTCATCCAGTCTGTCTGTCTGCATTATAGGCTATTATTCCATATTATTATGCTTCTCAAACCAATCTAACTGCAGTTTCAATACTGCAAGCATGTAAATACGCTACACTATAGCAAGATCAAAGTGAAAATAATGTTCTAAATGCATCGGATAGAAAAATATAGCCTATCCCTATATGATGAGATTAATTTTATATTGGTGAAAGTTTGTCCAGAACGATATCGTTTTCTCTCCCCTGCTACAGGTAGAATGATGCACATAAATATACCCTACATTATGTAAAGTCATTGCATAAATGTGTTTTTATTGTAAAACTAAATGTGAAGTAGGGCCAAGTTATTGGAGCGGACATCACAGTATAGCACATGACAGTAGAAGGCGTTCCGCAACGTGTTCCGCTGTCACTTATCTAAATCACGTTAAATCCACACAGGGTATATATAGGCTCAAGAGGACATATATGTTTCACATAGGGTGGTGTTTCATTTCGATGTTTTATTTGGTCCAATATTGAAATGTTCTACAATTGCAGGTTGTCTTACCATTACACATTATTTTAGATCTACCTTTTATATCTATTTCGGCTAATTTGGTTGCTATTTAGTAGCGAAATGGAGGACCCAATTGCATGCTGGGACAGGGACATTCACAGGCAGTAAACTTACAACTGCTATTTCCTATGGGAAGCTGGGTGCTGCTATGTGTTGTGTCTGTCTGAGCGAGGGAGTCAGAGAGAGAGAGAGAAGGGTGACAGAGAAGAGGCAGAAGAGCACTGGCGCACTGAATAGGCCTGGTTTCAGAGAGAGACAGAGAAGGGTGACAGGGGAGAGGCAGAAGAGCACTCCTTGACTGAATAGGCCTGCTTTTCAAAGGCGCAAATCGCTAAATGTAGGCCAGGTGCGAAGATAGCAGTACGCCGGTAGTTAGCGCCGACACGCCCACTTTGGCCCATTCTGGGACTGCGCCACGCCCATTCGGCCTAAAGCGCATTTGGCAGCCTAAAGCCATATTGATATCGTCCCAAAACAGGCGCAAGGCACGTTTTTTTGCGTTTAAGGCCCGTTTTAGCGCCGAAGGCTTGTGGGAGAATAGGGCCCTAAGTGTTTAGTGATGCTAAAACTGTAGTTTGTTATATTGAGTGCGTTCTTCAATATCTATTAAACTTGCATATCAATATGATTTGTGCTATTTCACGTTTGCCTACATAGGTCCAGAGAATGTGAAAGTAAAGAAAGGGATGTGGGATGTGAGGCGGGGTCTGAAAAAGAACCAGGTATTTACCCCATGTTTGGGTTCTGAAGGACCCCCATTATTCTCTGGATACGGTCCATTGCAACGCTCTCCTGGAAGCTGCTGAGACCTGTGGCAGAAGAGAGAGAGAAATATGTGCTGAGCAAAGGAGACAGAGAAGGCACGTGAGCTCCAGCACAGGCAGTGGCTCTGAATTTAACAACACTACCCAATTACTACTTAACTATTGCTAATTAATACTAGCTCCTCTACATCTGTCTGATCATCAGTTCTGTTCTTTGCTGCCTTGAGGACGAGAGGCCACACAACACATTTCAGGAGCAAAGCAATCACAGTTACAACCCATTTAACTGTCTACATGTATATCCCACAGTAGTTAAAATGTGTCAAACCTAGTCTTCCTCTGAAGGGAGGGGAAAGGAAGGCTGATATCTCCAACTATGCTGCTTACTGTGTGCTAGGGCTGGGCGATATAGCCAAAGAATGTATCGATATAAAATATCTTGATCATTATTGAAAATGTTTAAAGGCCCATTTAAGACCACGAGAGAGAAAAAATTACTACTTTATTTCAAACCACCTTATTTATGAAGGCACACAGGTAATAATTTGTATGTTAACACAACAATTAAAAACACACAAATTGACTGTTGCAGCTTCAAAGTGCGAATCCGCCACTTAAAGGTGTGTATTATGAAATGCAAAATGATAAGATGATAATTTGTTTTTCATTTCACTGTGACTTTACAATTGCAATTATGTGCGTGAATCTTCCAGTGAAATGATTTGAATTGCTCCGCTTTGCGTCAACCATCCTCACACAACTCTGCCTATCTTTAGCATCTCGCGTCTCACACCTCACACTATTACTGGTGCTTCCACAGGCAGCAGCAGAGCGGTGGGGTTAAGGGGGTTTTAAAGCTGGGATTAAGACACACTCACGTTCAGAGTACCTCCCCGACCTCAGGCCCTGCAGGATGGACCACAGCGGCTGGACGTAGCACTGCAGCTCCGCGCGCTGTGTGGGACAGGGTCATGCAGTTAGTTAGCCATTCAGTGCTATCAGCGCTGCTAACACCACCACGTAAAGCGCTTTCAAATCGCCTTTAAGTACACCCATCCTCAGTGGGCGTTAGTGCTTATTGCAGCCCCGACCTGGCCACCTGATTGCATCGGTCACATAATCCACCAGACGTCAGTTAAAGAGCATGGTGCAGGTTGGAGACCACGTTGCAAATATGTGGGAGGGGTATATATATAGCTATATATATAGCAATGGGATTTTCAAAAAAATAATTAATTGATTAATTAAATCACACATAGCTGGATCTAGACTGGTTTTTGTAAAGCAGCTGGCCACTGTTCCTGAAATGGAAATGTACACCTGTGATGTCAGCCCCAGCAGAAGGTTCAGTAACAAAGCGATGTCACACAAGTGATGTCACAGGTGCTGAACGCCCATTTAGAATTAGAGGTCGACCGATATGGGTTTTTCAATGCCGATATTTAGAGATGGCCGATATATAATGTAGATTATTTTATTATTTTATTTTATTTCTTTGCATTCGATAAAATACATGATTTAAATATAATAATGAATAAGAGTATTTGGGTAAAAAAAAACAAGTAGCCTATAATTCCATTATCCATTCATGCACATTGAGATAAATGAAAGATAAATGAAAGAGAGAGAGAAAAGTCACTGAAATTATGCATTTTAATTGGAAGTTTATGATTTATTTGGACACATTTAGATATAAAAATAAATAAATAACTAGCTGTAATCACGCTTTTTTATTTCATTTTTATTAATCTATTTGGCAATACCACTGCCTCCGTGGCCCACTACACGGTGCTCTGAGGCCCACCAGTGGGGCACGGCCCAGTGGTTGAGAATAGCTGATGTAAGGTAAGGGTCCCATGCAAGACCGACCCCCCTCTCAAAACACCCCAAACGAAAACAGAATTATTTCTCTCTGCCTATTTTACACAATGATGAAATCATTTAGGTTACTACAATAATTAGGTCTACTTTTGATTTGGATAATTAGGCCTACTCGTATCAATTTCAGCCAAATTCTGGTAAATTCTGCAATATTCCATGTTTTACAGTTGATTCATTTTTGTGACCAAATTCCATGATTCCGTCCATTTTTTTGACTATTTTGCGGAAATATGGCCCTATGTAAATTCAAATATCCAACCTGCACCTTATGTTCTTTAATTGAATAATGAGTATGATAACCCTTGAGGAGCCCTCGGCTTGTAGCGTGTGTTGCTGCATTTTGACTTATTGGTTCACGCCTCAGTGACTGATGACGCATTTTTGCACCCACTCTCACTAGGTGGCATTAGCCCCATGTTAACATTTGAAAGTCAATAATGTCCCCAGGCCTCTAAATAAGAGGTCCCCCTCAACAGCTGACAGATGCTAATGGGGAAACTGATCGCAATCAACAACTTGACACACGTCGTCCCTGACTCTCACTCTGCAAGCTGCAACCAGAGCGAGACGTGAGACCAGCAGCTCTCACACTGTTATATCATCAGTCAGTCTGTGGTGTGTCTGTTCAACGCATTCCAACCGTTCTTTTGTACTGTCTGCAGAACATGGATGGAAGTGGCTGGCTGCCCATGCTTTGTCACGTGTGTGTGTGTGTGTGTGTGTGTGTGTGTGTGTGTGTGTGTGTGTGTGTGTGTGTGTGTGTGTGTGTGTGTGTGTGCGTGTTTCTCCCCGTCTTCCTACCCAATTGTAATCGGCCAATGGACCCTTTTCACAGCAGCAACCGTTTTCAGGTGGTCGGTAAAGCAGGTGTATCCGATACCATTAATGCTGGTTCCATTCCATTTAGGTCTTCCAGTGCCAGGGCCCTCATTAATGGTATTGGTTCCACCTGCTTTACTTCCTGCTTCTTCGTTGTTGTTTTTTTTTGCATGATTTTTTTTTAGGGGGGGGTTCCTATCTAGAGGCACTAGTAGTGCAGCGACCAGGATACCCTTAATCCAGCTTCCCACCCGCAGACACGGCCAACTGCGGCCCATATGGACGCCCAACCAACACACGGGGGCTCGAACCCGTGACCCTCGTCGTGTTGGTGCACTACGCGGCCAGTGAATGATTTGATTTCCTACATCTCCCAGAAACGGGTAAGCTGGTCTCTCTGCTGCTCCTGTGTGTGGAGAAGCTGGTCTCTCTCCTGCTGCTGGGTGTGGAGAAGCTGGTCTCTCTCCTGCTCCTGTGTGTGGAGAAGCTGGTCTCTCTCCTGCTCCTGTGTGTGGAGAAGCTGGTCTCTCTCCTGCTGCTGTGTGTGGAGAAGCTGGTCTCTCTCCTGCTGCTGGGTGTGGAGAAGCTGGTCTCTCTACGATGGATTTCTCTGTGTGTGATTGTTGATCATCTCTTGGTGCAAAATGGCGTCTCTAGAAAGAGACACCTCACTCTTTGATTCTGAGGGACTGACACCAAAACCTGACGTTTATGTTGATGTTTTCGATCACTTACATGTATATTTAGTTTCTCACGCCCCCCCCCCCCCCCCCCCCCGTGTGTGTGCGAGTGTGTGTGTGTGTGTGCGAGTGTGCGCGCGTGCACCAGTGTGATCAGAAAATGTGTCAAAGGAGGCATTGTGAGAGAAAAGCCCGTCTCACCTTTAGTGAAAACAGTTCTTTGTCAGTCCGTGGTGTCGGCTTCTCACAGAGTCTCTCCAGGCCAGGAGGACTGTGTGCTCTCTTCCTCGTTTCACGGTGCTTTGCCGTAACGCCACCTTCTGAAGAAGCCCAGCAGGCCCGGGCAGGTTTCTGCTGCCCAACGTAGGTGGATCCCTGAACCGGAGGCTCCGGGGCAGCGCAAGGGTCACGGTCGTCATCCCGCCTTTGGGTGGGCGCAGAGCGGACAGAGTTTGCAGGAGAGTCCCTTAAGGAGGTGGTAGACGACGGCGGCGGTTGTGCCTCCTCCCCCGTGTGCCGAGGACTTAATCCGTTGGGACTATCATAGTCCTCGTCGTCGCTGGCGAGCCAGTCGATGGAGTAATCCGAGTCCGAGGTCGACATGATGAAGCTAGACTCCTAGCCAGCGGAGAGCATCGCGGCGCTGGAAACCAAAACACAGCAAAGACACGTCGTTTTAAAGAGCTTGCCACAAACGTCTGGGCCCTTCTTGATCTAACTTCTTTCTCTCTGATTTAAAAATAATAATAATAATAATAATAACCTTAACTTGTACCACTGTTCCTTCAGAAGTTGTAGTTATCATAGACTGTGTTACATAGTGGATTGCTCTATTGCTGACAAAAATGTGTTATTGTAAGTCGCTTTGGATAAAAGCGTCTGCAAATGTATGTAATGTAACAAACGTACTGAGAAACCTGACATTTTGCATGCATGGATATTCAGTTGACGTGCAGGCCTAATACTTAAACACACTCCACCTATAAATATGTAGTGTATTCTTATGTAACATCATTTCTGTGTATTTGAATAGTCATCAAAACACCTGCTTGTTAGATTTACAACTGTAAATCTTTTTTCCACAAACCACATGTCAGACAATATTCATAGAGGATCTGTTGCAGCCATCTGGACAAAGACTGAATGTAAACCCATGGATAAACACATTAGACCAGTATGGTTCTCAATGTGGGGGCCGCATTTGGGGGTCCGTGGCCTTATGTACTACACGTGGGGTCCTTAATCGGTAAAAGATTGAGAATCGCTGCAATAGACAGTTAGCGGTTATATATACACTCATAGCTCATCAGTAAATATACTCTGACAGCAGTATGGTGTCACAGGCTTGGGGGGAACTGGCAGATGAATTAGCCAATTGTTAGAAGAGATGACAAGGAGCAATTCATGCTTTCACGATGACTGAGCAAAGATGACAGAACTCAAACCATGACATTGCATTTTGTTTGATTTATGTCTGTCTAGGTTTAATGTGGGTATCTGGGATCAAACAACATAATCATGATCCCATAATTAGGCATGCAGGAATTGAGCGAGGGAGGCTCCTTTTTCCATTCTTTGTCTTGGGGGAGGCCCACAGTCTCCGACTTTGAAAACCCCTGCTTTAGAGGGTTCCAGGGGGGGGCACAAATTGATTAAAAAAAAAAACAATAAACCATTATTTCATTTATAAGAAGTTAACACATTTAGAAGAATCACTAGTTTGTTTGACTGTTCATCTCTACAATACAGATAGGCCTATAGAGTCATGGAATTCTGGACAGAATGATACAATGAAAATATCTTCAAATTATTTGGGTCCGAGAGAAAGAATGTGGTGGGGGTGCATGGTTGAATGAATGAATGAATTGATTTGGTGATTAGATAAAAGGAACAAGGAGAAATGTACAGTACCAAATATCAAACATATAAGTTAATAACAAACATCCAGGAAATCACCGAGGATAAAAACACAAAAAAGCCCTAGGGCTGGAAATAAGTTATTTCCATTGTGGTACCCACAATGTGGTCCCCCACATTCAAATGTTCTAATGTGGACTAAATTAGGGGATGAAAAATGTTGAGAACCACCGGATTAAATAGCCCTGCTGCTCAGCCTCCACCAAATGGGAGCTCGTCCAACAACATTATGTAAGAATGGAAAAAAAAATCCAAGCACATGGACTTGTTTCCCTTCGCCTGCAGTTCACGCAGCGTGCTGATACAAGCGGCCCGTAAAGACATAAACATCTGACTGCAACGTCCCGATATCAAAACCCTATAATAAAGCTTTATAGCCTACATTAAATATGACACCACCAGAGGGACTGAAAGAAATAGCTGCTTAAATGCAGCCACACAGCAAAAAATAAAATGCGGGGAACTTAATTGGTACAATTTTACCACACAATAACGTAAAAAAAACAATACAATAATACACTAAATCGCACATGGGGAAGTAGTTCCGATCCGTCTGTGTCCTACAATAGTAGCCTACAGTGTGGAAAGCTGTTCACAATCATCTCCAAAATCCTACAGTAGCCTACAGACAGTCGTGTTTGCGCAGCCTCCTCTCTATGGCCCCAGATCATCTCATTATAATAACCCAGGTGAGTTTGACAAGCCATGACATTGACAAGAGACAAATAATGTGTACAACATTTGTCAGAAATAGCAGCACTATAGTGACCCGTCATCTCCGCGCCCCATCACTTACCAGAAGTGAACAGTCAGTGTGTGTGTCCCCGGCCAGGCTCGGTGAGTTGAGGACAGCCAGCCGTGCTGTGTGCCGTGCCCGTGATGCAGCCTGCGCCGTGCCGTGCCGTGCCGTGCCGAGGCGGGCTAAAAGGCTGAGTGATGAGTGATGGAGTGAGACCATGAAACCAGAGCAGGCTGCATCCTATCAGCCCAGCCAGGCTCCCTCCTGCTGCCCGTGCAGCCTCTCCCAGGGCAACGTGTCTGAGCTGAGGGAGGGGCGGGTCTACCGGCCTGTCTGAGAGGGAGGGGGCGGGTCTATCGGGACAAGGCGAGCGGAGCCAAAGTCACGCCCACCGCCGGTTTAGGCATTCGAACCAAGGGATTTCATCTTCCACTCTGTTCTCCACAGACATTTCGTAAAATGCGTCTAAAAATAGTTTTACTTGATCAAACCAAGCGATTGAGGTTCATTTAGAATCATTCAGAGCAAAGCTTAAAAACAAAACGTCTAAATAATCTGTCCGCGTGAAAAGGTTATTTGGTCTCTCCTGATTCTAAATATAGCTGGATCGCTTGGTTTGACCAAGTAAAACTGTTTTTATATTTTTATAAGCATTTAGCAAATGTAAATGGGAAAAAGAATGGCGGATTAAATCCTAAATCGGAAGTGGGCGTGACTTTGGCTCTATATTGCATATTTCATGCACAGAGGCAATTCAAAGTGCTTTACACAAAAAGGATAAAAAGAAAAGAGAATAGTGTTACAAGGTATCCAAAATGTCATAGTGCAAAAATAATAAGCACATTTTTTCCTTTGTGAGTGAATTCATTATGCATTTTAAATTGTGCACTATTCTGAATGAATTCTGTAAGTGTGAGTTTATTATTATTATTATTATTATTATTATTATTATTATTATTATTATTATTATTATTATTATTATTATTATTATTATTACTATTTCCACTTCCCCATATCGCTTATTCACATTTACGTCCTACACTTGGCTTGTGTAGCCTCACCCTCGCCAGGGATGCCTCAGATAGAGAGACCATCAAAAAGATTAAAACACAATTAAGCCCAAAAGCTTATTTCCATTGTGGTCCTTATTGTGGATTATTTTGGGAATATGTGTAATCCTACAACTTTGAATGGGATTATTATAGAGATATAATATCTGTTATACCGGTAGGAATAGCTGCTATAAGCTCCTATAAAACTATTATAGCAATATCATAGTGGTACAAGTCTCCTACATTTATTACAGTATAGGAATTTCATTGCATAGTGACATCAAAATGTCAAAATGATGGCTGACAAGCTAAAATAAGCCTGTAGGCCACAGGTTCAGACTTTATTGGCTGGACTATGAGCAAGAGTCGTCCAATGTATAACCTTAGCAAGGGAGGATTTATGATTATCACTGATGATGTCACAATGTATATGCCATCATCAGTGGGTATGCCATCGACACTGATAACATCACAACATCACAATTGCTCGGGTTACATCACTGGTGACATCACAATTGCTTGACTGTGAAGGTAGAATACATTCAGCTCCGTGCTCAGCGCTCCGAGTAACCAGGAAGAGCCGGTGTCGCTTCGCGCATAATTCGTGCTGACTGTCACAGATTTGTGTGTGTGTGTGTGTGTGTGTGTGTGTGTGTGTGGTCACAGGGGGAAAAAGGAACAAAATATGTCCATGTATACGAAGCAGTATATGACAGTTTTGTGACTGCCAACACAAACTTTGCTCCTGTGATGTTTTACTGTGCTTTTGATTTGATTATGTCTTCTGTTGCCTGTCTAGCCTTCTGTTTCCTGCCTTCTTCGCCTGCTGCTCTGTTTTCACCCCATTCCCCATCAAGAGAACTTACTTGTCCTTAACTGATTCACCTGCATGGTTAAATAAAGGCTCAGTAAAAATTTTAATGTAAGATTTTGTAAATTAGTACAATTTTGAATGGTCACTTGGTTGCTGTCAGATGAAAACCTCTTCCCATCAACTGTTCAGGAGCTGAGAAAAGCAGTGGCCTCATTTTTAACTTTAGCTACTACTAACTACACTTTTGACTTTATCCAGCGGGATTTTCTTGCAAGAGTTTGCGGTCGATGCAATCCTCCAAAAGATGAAAATCACTACAATTTGACTATTTGAGTCACCGGTATGAGGTTTTCAGTTCAGATTTATTTGTCAAATACAACGACAAAATATGGTAAATGGTAAATGGACTGCATTTATATAGCACTTTTATCCAAAGCGCTTTACAATGTGCCTACATTCACCCATTCACACACCGAAGGTGGCCAGCTGCCACGCAGGGTGCTGGGCACAGCCATCGGGACCAATTCGGGGTTCAGTGTCTTGCCCAAGGGCACTTCGACATGCGGACTGGAGGAGCCGGGGATCGAACCACCGACCTTCTGATTAGTGGACGACCCGCTCTACCTCCTGAGCCACAGCCGCCCCTATGTGATATGTGGTATACAGGGGAAGACAAAGACAAAGATTATTGGTCTGAACACAGGGACAGTTATGACAGCTTCAGTAGGAATAGACCGATGACGTTCATTCTTCTGACTGGCGTTGAGGTCTTCTGTGATGTCTCCTTCCCTCTGGGCTCTTCGCCTTGGTTCCTATCAGCTGCAGTCCGCCACACACACTGTGGGCCGGTCTGTTAGTGCACTACTACACTACGCGCCACAGAGCTCCCTCTCGGCCCCCGGCCATGACTTGCACTTCCACTAAGCTTAGGACCACAGAAACCACCAATTGTTCAAGCGTGTCATATCCTGTTAGCGATAACATTATACTGGATAAGAGAGGGGGGAAGAAAGGAAATCTTGATCCTTTTGCACATATTTTCCAACAATGGCCCTTTACATTGAGCCATTCACCCAGGCATAATACACAATGGCTTCAGTCTTAAGGAGGGGGGGGGGGGGGTTCTGTACACTGGAGTGTGGAGAATAGTCACTTGTGTTTGTGTATTTGAATCCACACTGTCCACAAAGAGGAGGACATCTGTCTACTGTCTATATACGCTGCTGGTGCAAATACAAACATACAGTATGGGATTGTACAAATGACATGTGAAGAGGATTTCTCACTGAGTCATCCAACCGCCAATCTGAGCGTTGGTCCGAACACTGCTGAGGCGTCTGATGAGTCCGCAGACAACATGCGACCATACGCGTGTTTCTCATCCTCACTGTCGTCCATATAGTCTCCCGCTGTGTTGAGCGTATTGTTATTCACATTTCCCCATGTGTGACTGCATATAGTTCGTTCATTGAGTCTAGATTGGTGTTCAGTTGCTGTGGGGGTTTTGAAAGCCGCGATACTGATATTTTTGTGATAAAGCCGCCGCGGCGAACTGTCCTCTTTTGAAAGTGCTGCGGTTCAAAGTTCCTTATGCGATGATGTTCCATTTTGGTTCTTTTCTGGTCACATTACGAAGAGGACATTTGAAAACCTTAAGATAACATTCCCACATGGGTCCATGTTAGTCACATGGCTGGAGGATGTTCCGTTGAGTACTTAATGAGAACGTTCACATATGGGTCTAAGTTGGTCCTACAGTATAATAAAGGTCATATGACATTAGGGGTCATTCCCTTTTGGTTATTTTTTATGGTCACATGCATGGCAACATTCCAAATTTGACATTTGGGACCTATTAGAGTACCTTCTCATTGGTTCCCTGGAGTCACATGGGGACATTTCATTCGGGACTGCAACTACGTCGGCACGTTCCCTACATGACTTTAGATGTAGATGAGCGTTCCGTTTTCATTCTTTTTATGGTAGCTTGGCATCACAAGAGAACATTTCGGCGGTAAAGAAAACGTTCCCATGTTCAAGTTCAAGTTCAAGTTCAAGTTTATTAGTGTCCCAAAGGGCAAATTGAGTTGCAGCATATAGACATACAAATAAGAACATTGACAAGAAACAACACAAGTAGCATGTTAAATGTTACATGCCTATAGTTAAAATAAATAAAAGGCTAAATAAACATCAAGGACCTTGTTTGTGGCACACAATGACCGATAATGTGCAAGGTAGCATTAAAGTGCACAGCGATCGGTAAAGTGCACAGCGATCGGTAAAGTGCACAGCGATCGGTAAAGTGCACAGCGATCGGTAAAGTGCACAGCGATCAGTAAAGTGCACAGCGATCAGTAGAGTAAAGTGCAGACACGCAGCGACCGGTAAAGTGAGGTAGTAGAATAAAGTGCACGAATGGCCAGTAAAGTGCACAAAGTAAGGAAAGATAAATCAATAGTTAAAAACAATAAAATAATAGAAACCATAAAATCAATAGAAACAATAAAACAATACAAACAGCGGCGGAGGCTGAAAGTAAAAAATGATAATAAACCACTAAACCATCACTGCCTTCCCTCAGCAGCGTTCAATGCTCGAATGGAGACAGGGACAAAGGAGAACTTGTGCCTATTTTTTGTGGCCCGTGGGGCACACAGTCGACGACCTGAAGGAAGGAGCCTGTACTCCGAGCTTAGAGGGTGGGCTGCGTCTGAACGGATGGACAAAGCGTGGTTCTCCGTAGCGTAGATCACACCTGTATGAGAAGGTTCCCTTTAGGACTTTTTAGTTCTGTTAGTCACATGGGGACGTTTCATTCGGGACTGCAACTAAGCCGGTATACCGTACGTTCCCTACATGACTTTAGATGTAGGCTATACGTTCCATTTTCACTCTTTGATGGTAACATGGCATCACAAGAGAACATTTGGGAGGTAAAGAAACCGTTCCCATCTGGTTCTCCGTAGCGTAGATCAAACCTGTATGAGATCGGTTCCCTTTAGGACTTCTTAGTTCTGTTAGTCACATGGGGACGTTTCATTCGGGGAGACTAGTCTAAAAGTTTCAGCCCGCCTTTGAGTGTGTGCGGGCTGAAATGCCCAAACAACCACATCATCCCATTCATCTGTAATGAAAGGGGATTTGAGCCTCTGCCCTCCTCCTGCTGGAGCGCCTGGCCTGGCAGATCAGAAGGTATGATGATCGATGCTCTGTCGGCGTCTAATGATCCGCACTGAAGCGACGCCGTGTGTGAGCTTAACCTCCAGGACAGGTGCAAGCAGCCGACACAACACACGTTTAGCGTGCGTGTGTCTTTCGGCAGCCATGTTCTGCCTCATCAGGGGCCATTCTCGGCTCCGCCGGTCGAGTCCTGCAGGTTCGCTCGGGCTCTTGTGTTTTTGTGTGGCGTGATGACGGTAACATGAGAGGACGCTTTGACAACGGCTGCTTTCAGAAGGGTTTTAATCTGTGGAAACAATGACGGGTGGGTTTGTGACCTGCTGCTGGAGTGGCTGTTGATGTAGGCGGCCTACACTCCAACTGACGCAGGGCATTATCACCTGAATGTTGTTTGTTTGTTTGTTTGAAACACAAATCAATCAACTTCTCTCATAGTGTTGTCGTTTGGAAAATCCTTTGCCCATGGATGCCATCAATCAAAACACTAACCGATTAGCACTCATTTCACCCCCAAATTTAAATAGCTGTCATAATCTAGGCCAGTGGTTCTCAAATCTTTTGAGCATAGTATCGCGATATTTTGTGTAGCGATATATCGTATATCGCACGAAAGCCAAACATCGCGATACTTTATCGTATAAATTGTGAAGTGCATGCAAAATTTATGACAGGTTTTTATGTTTTATGTTCAGTCTGTCTGTCTGCTTGACAATCCCATTTTGCTGCAATAAAAATGATTGAAGTGAGATGAACAGACTGGGAACGTTATCTCATCAGATCAAACAGATGTTGACCACGTTTTTTTCGTTTGGGGACATCATTTGCAGTTGAAAAAAGGTAATAAATCGCTATGTATTGCAATATCGCAATATTCAATATATCGCAATACTAGCATATTGCAATGTTGCAATACTATTGTGTCGTAGCTTAAGTATCGTGATAATATCGTATCGTGGGGCATCTGGTGATTCCCACCCCTAGTACATACAGTTGGTCTTTTTGGACCTCTGAAGAACTGGTCCCCAGTGACTTCAGCTGTTTTGGAGAAGGCTGCTATGTGTGCTGGCCCTGCAGTGTGAACATATGGACAAACTTCACCTCTGTTTCACCTGGCATGAGGGTGAGTAGATGATGAGAACATTTTCATTTTTGGCTGAACTATTCCTTTAACCCATTGATACCTGATGCGTGTATATCCCTCATTTGTGTGCGTATCCCTTTAAGACCGCGAACCGCGTTAACGCGGTTCGTGGTCTTAAAGGGATACGCACACAAATGCTGCATCAGGTATCAATGGGTTAAGAAATATCCCTGCTTTGTATACAATTTTCAGGACTTGAGAAAAGCAGCGTGAAAGGCTTTCTTTCGTAAACCCAATTAAGGGTTGCAGCATTCTCTCCTCCCACAGAGGAGCGTGTAATCCTTCAATTAAAGTTAAAACATGAAAATAACCAACATAGTTATGAGGTTTTAACCAGACAGCTTTGAAACACGTCAGAGGTTGGGTTGAGATCTCTCGTCCCCATAGAGTTGAGTGCACTTTTCATACTGAAGTGAAGAAGTCAACAACATCTATCTATATCTATATCTATACATTTGGCAATGTGTGGACTCTGTTTGTCTGTCTGTTTCAAGAATTTTGTGCCGGCCACAGCTATGCCGTTTTACGTGCGATCGGGCTGAAACTTTCAGGGGGTGTAAAGAGCACCTGTGCGGGTGACCTGAGGGAGATTTTTTAATTAGGGCAGATAAGATTAATTGTCTTAATTGCCCTAAGGCTGATTGCCCTAAGGCTGAGGCTAAAGTTCAGTCATGATATCACTGATGATGTCATCAATGATGATGTCATCAGTCTGAGGCTCACGATTGAGACTGAGGGAGAGGGAGAGGGAGAGAGAGAGGGGGGGGAGAGAGACTGAGGGAGAAAGAGAAAGAGGAGAGGGAGAGAGAGAGAGAGAGGGGGAGAGACTGAGGGAGAGGGAGAGAGAGAGAGAGAGAGAGAGAGAGGGGAGAGAGACTGAGGGAGAAAGAGAAAGAGGAGAGGGAGAGAGAGAGAGGGGGAGAGACTGAGGGAGAGAGACTGAGGGTTAGAGAGAGGGAGACAGAGAGAGAGAGAGGGGAGACATTGCACTCGCAGCAATAGGGCAGGCAAGTCAAGTCAAGTCAAGTTTATTTGTATAGCACATTTCATACACAGATGCAGTTCAAAGTGCTTCACATAAAATGGATGAAAGAAAATAAAAAAAAGAGGATAAAATAGACATTTCATAACAGCTTTGTCTTTATACTGTAGTTTGGACGCCAAGCATACCCTCTACTGGTACCTTGCGTCTTCTGTTGCCCGTACATGATGACAATGACACAGCATTGGGTTTGCATAAAATCAGATAGAGGCAATTCAAAGTGCTTCACATAAGATGGTCGACACAAGAAGGCAAGGCCATGCAGCAGCCACACTGCGTATGCGAGCTGCAGGGCCAGCTTGGCGAGCTGCAGGATGGGCGAGCCTGCTGCCTAGACCACACGCTGCATGGCTTCACATGTGGAGCACCCTGCCCTGCTGCTTAGACCACACGCTGCATAGCTTCACATGTGGAGCACCCTGCTCTGCTGCTTAGACCACACACTGCATGGCTTCACATGTGGAGCACCCTGCCCTGCTGCCTAGACCACACGCTGCATGGCTTCACATGTGGAGCACCCTGCCCTGCTGCTTAGACCACACACTGCATAGCTTCACATGTGGAGCACCCTGCTCTGCTGCTTAGACCACACACTGCATAGCTTCACATGTGGAGCACCCTGTCCTCCTGCTTAGACCACACAATGCATGGCTTCACATGTGGAGCACCCTGTCCTCCTGCTTAGACCACACGCTGCATGGCTTCACATGTGGAGCACCCTGTCCTCCTGCTTAGACCACACAATGCATGGCTTCACATGTGGAGCACCCTGTCCTCCTGCTTAGACCACACACTGCATAGCTTCACATGTGGAGCACCCTGTCCTCCTGCTTAGACCACACAATGCATGGCTTCACATGTGGAGCACCCTGTCCTCCTGCTTAGACCACACGCTGCATGGCTTCACATGTGGAGCACCCTGCTCTGCTGCTTAGACCACACACTGCATGGCTTCACATGTGGAGCACCCTGTCCTCCTGCTTAGACCACACACTGCATGGCTTCACATGTTGAGCACCCTGCTCTGCTGCTTAGACCACACACTGCATGGCTTCACATGTGGAGCACCCTGTCCTCCTGCTTAGACCACACAATGCATGGCTTCACATGTGGAGCACCCTGCTCTGCTGCTTAGACCACACACTGCATGGCTTCACATGTGGAGCACCCTGTCCTCCTGCTTAGACCACACACTGCATGGCTTCACATGTGGAGCACCCTACCCTGCTGCATAGACCACACGCTGCATGGCTTCACATGTGGAGCACCCTGTCCTCCTGCTTAGACCACACACTGCATGGCTTCACATGTGGAGCACCCTACCCTGCTGCATAGACCACACACTGCATGGCTTCACATGTGGAGCACCCTGTCCTCCTGCTTAGACCACACGCTGCATGGCTTCACATGTGGAGCACCCTGCTCTGCTGCTTAGACCACACACTGCATGGCTTCACATGTGGAGCACCCTGTCCTCCTGCTTAGACCACACACTGCATGGCTTCACATGTTGAGCACCCTGCTCTGCTGCTTAGACCACACACTGCATGGCTTCACATGTGGAGCACCCTGTCCTCCTGCTTAGACCACACAATGCATGGCTTCACATGTGAAGCACCCTGCCCTGCTGCTTAGACCACACACTGCATGGCTTCACATGTGGAGCACCCTGCCCTGCTGCCTAGACCACACACTGCATGGCTTCACTGCTTAGACCACACGCTGCATGGCTTCACTGCTTAGACCACACGCTGCATGGCTTCACATGTGGAGCACCCTGCCCTGCTGGTTAGACCACACGCTGCATGGCTTCACACGTCGAGCACCCTGCCCTGCTGCCTAGATCACACGCTGCATGGCTTCACATGTGGAGCACCCTGCCCTGCTGCCTAGACCACACGCTGCATGGCTTCACATGTGGAGCACCCTGCCCTGCTGCTTAGACCACACGCTGCATGGCTTCACATGTGGAGCACCCTGCCCTGCTGGTTAGACCACACGCTGCATGGCTTCACATGTGGAGCACCCTGCCCTGCTGCCTAGATCACACGCTGCATGGCTTCACATGTGGAGCACCCTGCCCTGCTGCCTAGATCACACGCTGCATGGCTTCACATGTGGAGCACCCTGCCCTGCTGCTTAGACCACACGCTGCATGGCTTCACATGTGAAGCACCCTGCCCTGCTGCCTAGATCACACGCTGCATGGCTTCACACGTCGAGCACCCTGCCCTGCTGCCTAGATCACACGCTGCATGGCTTCACATGTGGAGCACCCTGCCCTGCTGCTTAGACCACACACTGCATGGCTTCACATGTCGAGCACCCTGCCCTGCTGCTTAGACCACACGCTGCATGGCTTCACATGTGGAGCACCCTGCCCTGCTGCTTAGACCACACGCTGCATGGCTTCACATGTGGAGCACCCTGCCCTGCTGCTTAGACCACACACTGCATGGCTTCACATGTGGAGCACCCTGCCCTGCTGCTTAGACCACACGCTGCATGGCTTCACATGTGGAGCACCCTGCCCTGCTGCTTAGACCACACGCTGCGTGGCTTCACATGTGGAGCACCCTGCCCTGCTGCCTAGACCACACGCTGCATGGCTTCACATGTGGAGCACCCTGCCCTGCTGCTTAGACCACACGCTGCATGGCTTCACATGTGGAGCACCCTGCCCTGCTGCTTAGACCACACGCTGCGTGGCTTCACATGTGGAGCACCCTGCCCTGCTGCCTAGACCACACGCTGCATGGCTTCACATGTGGAGCACCCTGCCCTGCTGCTTAGACCACACGCTGCGTGGCTTCACATGTGGAGCACCCTGCCCTGCTGCCTAGACCACACGCTGCATGGCTTCACATGTGGAGCACCCTGCCCTGCTGCCTAGATCACACGCTGCATGGCTTCACATGTGGAGCACCCTGCCCTGCTGCTTAGACCACACGCTGCGTGGCTTCACATGTGGAGCACCCTGCCCTGCTGCTTAGACCACACGCTGCATGGCTTCACATGTGGAGCACCCTGCCCTGCTGCTTAGACCACACGCTGCGTGGCTTCACATGTGGAGCACCCTGCCCTGCTGCTTAGACCACACGCTGCATGGCTTCACATGTGGAGCACCCTGCCCTGCTGCTTAGACCACACGCTGCATGGCTTCACATGTGGAGCACCCTGCCCTGCTGGTTAGACCACACGCTGCATGGCTTCACATGTGGAGCACCCTGCCCTGCTGGTTAGACCACACGCTGCATGGCTTCACATGTGGAGCACCCTGCCCTGCTGCTTAGACCACACGCTGCATGGCTTCACATGTGGAGCACCCTGCCCTGCTGCCTAGACCACACGCTGCATGGCTTCACGTGGCCCAGACTGCTGCAAGTCACTTCAATCTTGAATGTCTGTGGGTTCGCATCTGTTCTGAGTGTGTGTACGTGTGTGTGTGTGTGTGTGTGTGTGTGTGCGTGTGTGTGCGCGCGCGCGTGTCTGTGTGTGTGTGCGTGTCTGTGTGTGTACGTACTGTGTGTTTGTCTATGTTTTACTGCAGGCCTTCCGACATGTGACTCCAGATATATTTCGACACAGTTACATAACTTCTCGCTCCCTCCCAGACTGAGTGGCACATGGTGCCAAGAAGGGTAAATATCCACATAGTATGACACGATCTTCATGAGATCTGGTTACATAATTTTGGGGGTTGGCTGAAAGGGTGTTTGCTTATTGGTGTCAAGGATTCAATATTTGTACAATGAAACTCGGTGGGTGTTTGTTTATTTTTGCTTTCCAGTTTAACTTTGGACACTTAATCAAATTACGACCCCTTTGAAGAGTAACTGTTTTAATTATGATTCGTGATATAACAGGCGTGATATAACAGGGAACTTGAAACTCGAGGCAGTCAGTTCAAAGTATCTGTGCTCCAGCCCATGAACCCATACAATTGTGCCCTTTTATAAAAGTCAATAAATCAGTCACAAAGGCAGACGCTAGGCCTGCGGGGGGTTGGTGGATGATACAGGCTTTCAAACAGTGGGAATTCTAGACATTTTAACACTAATTTACCACTTTTTGCTGCTTAAATCTTCTACCTATATGAGTGACAACTACCTTTGTGCTTTCCTTGTGAGAAGATGGTACAGTATCAAAGTCCGGAGAATGACCGATTGACCAACTAATCGTATATTTTACGTTTGATTTCATATTCACTGTGTTCAGTGAGGCTCAAACCGGTTTGCATAATGGATCTTTCCTGTTATGAATTATTTATGCATGGTGGAAACAAAATTGATCGTAAAAAGAGGCGTGATCATCGTTGTAAATGGTCGGTGTTACGCTGAAAGCGGTCCGGGCTTTCCTGGGAGTGACGCTTGTGATTTCCTTTGGAGCCACTCTGCCTTCCTTCCTGTATCAGTAACAGTGTTTCATTTACTGCAGAAAGTAGTGGTGCGTCTTTAATTTATGATTTGTTTTTCATCAGCTTCTATTTAACAATCCCCCCCCCCCTTTCTCCCCAATTGTACTTGGCCAATCCCCCCTGCTGTCCTGGTCATTGCTCCACCCCTCTCTGCTGATCTGGGGAGAGTTGTAGACTAGCACATCCTTCCTCCGCTACATGTGCAGTCGCCATGCCGCTTCTTTTCACATGAGCCGTTTTCCCACATGCGCTTTGTACCGCTAAATGACCGGAACGTGGT
This sequence comes from Poromitra crassiceps, assembly GCF_964638095.1. NCBI lineage: Eukaryota > Metazoa > Chordata > Actinopteri > Beryciformes > Melamphaidae > Poromitra > Poromitra crassiceps. The sequence continues at coordinate 13,127,395 of NC_139645.1, read as the reverse complement.
CTATTGCCTTCATGTGTGAAAGTTGTTGTGCCGGTATAAGCGCGACCCCGTCATCGCGGACATTTCACCAGTTTCGAGCCAGTCAGAAGAGCGGTATGCGCGATAACGGACACAAGTGTGAAACGGGTCCAGTCATTTCCCGCTATCAGTGGGCGTTGTCTCATGCGTTGCCTATGCGAAAATGACGCTTCCATTCCACGTCGTCAAAATTGTTCAGAGCATCTTCCCAAAATAAATTCCCTCCTGGTCTCTCTCGCTTCCAGACGGCTCTAGTCTCACGCAGCAGCGCAGAGGTACTTAACACTGTCACTGTCCCGGTTTAGTCTATCTTCATATTCTGCACGATGTTGAGCGGAGAAGACTGCGAACATGAATCTGTTTCTGTTCGCACGTATATCCCTTTCCATTTTCGCCTTAATTTGTTTGCGTCGCTGTCTACGTTTGAGGAAAAAGCGCGTCAGCAATATTATCAAAAGAGTGGACGCCGGCTCCATGTTTGTTTGTTGTTTTTTTCTGACTGGCCTCAGTGGCCTGCAGCACAGTTTATACGTCATGACCCCAGGCCACTCTCCTCCGCCCATCGCCCCGCGCCCGCTCCGCCCCACCCCACCCCACCCCCCAACATACCGGCTATTTGATGACTAGATTCCCACATGCGAGCGCTCAGGTGTGAAGGGAAATTCCGGGAAATGTCCGATATTGACTTACAGGTAATTTTCCGGTACACATGTGGAAAAACGGCTCTAGTCTCTCAAGACAGTCTGTCTGCTTCAGCCCGTTAACATTTGGCCAGAGGAAGTTGTCATCTTCCAAAGAAAAAGAAACCGGAAGGAAGTTCAATGCTATTTGACCAAATACCATTGAAAGATCAAAGCCATTTTTTTGTCTTTACCCCAATCACGCACCAGCCATAGTAACATTTTGTGGGCGTTTCCACACAGACCGACTGTCTCTATAAATATACGTCAGCTACACACATACATACAGATGACAGTATAGGTTGAGGCGATGTCTCGTCATAGACGCTGGGATAGCTGGCTCAGCCTGGCTGGGGGCGTGGTTAGGGTGGGGTAAATCCCCCGTTCTATCCATTCAGCAAAGTTAGAATTTAGCTGCAGACACGATCGGGGATTTGACCACCGCAGTAAACGCACATCTGAGCAGACGTCTTATGTTCTGCTCTAAAACCCCCAAACCTGTAGTTTAGAGCCGCAGCACCTTCCTTTGGTGAGTCAGCCCATTGAGATATATGGGCGGTTTTACCCCACTCGCACGGCAGCCGTATAACATTTTGTGGGCGTTCCCACACATGCCGACTGTCTCTATGGATCATCTAACCCCTTTTAAAATAATAGATTCCTATGAGAGTGGCTTTTTAGGTTTGACCCCCCCACCTCCACTGCTAAGCTCTTAAAAGATTCCACAAACTTCGTTGACGCAGTATGAGTAACAGCTCATGTTCTGTAGGATATGCGTCAACGTACACCTTCCTAAACCGCATCAGTCGGGTCTGGACACTCGGCACTTCTCTCATGGCAATAAATCTCAGCTTTACGACGATTCCAGGAACGTTCTGGATCGTTCTGTGATTCATGTTTGCTCTCTGCTGTGCTGCAGTCTTTTAATGGCCTTTAGAAGCACTCTGGGTCTGCTCAAAACAGGACACTACAGTTTGAGGACAGACTGCTCTCCACACCGTGGCAAGAGGCAAAATAAAACAAGCTGCTAACCCTCACCTAAGAATTTTTATTCTTTTTTAATTTATTTTTTTATGGTCAAATCAACTGCCTAAAAGGGCACCTACTGCAGAGCAAAAGTTATGAAGGGATGTAGGGTGTTCCACAATGATATGCTGTAGCAAACCAGTGGGGGAAAGTAGCCAGTTAGGGGGGTCCGGGGGCATGTCCCCGCTGAGACAAATTTTAGCCTTAAAAGCCCAAATTTGGTGACTTCTGGTATGGCACATTCTAACACCACTATTCCATCATACTATGCACTGATCTTAATTACTGCATATTTTAATGAGTTTGCCTCCCTGATTATTTATAATGGTAAAGGTAAAGTCCCACAATGTGTGAAATCTGTTCTCCACATTTGACCCATCCCCTGGGGGAGCGGTGAGCAGCAGTGTGCGCCGCGCTCGGGAATCATATGGTGATCTAACCCCCCAATTCCAACCCTTTTGATGCTGAGTGCCAAGCAGGAGGTCCCATTTTTATAGTCTTTGGTATGACTCGGCCGGGGATCAAACTCACGACCTCTCAGTCTCAGGGCGGACACTCAGACCACAAGGCCACTGAGCTGGTTCTACAGGGTCAGTCTCACTGCTCTCTTTTTCAGGAGTGCCCTGCTCACATTCACACATGACCAGTTTTTGGGACCAACGGTCATAAGTCATTAAAATGGCTTTCACCTTGATAAAGAACACATCAGAATCAGAATCAGAATCACTTTTATTGCCACAGTATGCAAGTTACATACGAGGAATGTGTCTTAGTGTCTGTATGCAGCGTAGCGGTCAGGTCAATATAGTGAACACAATCTCACCTCACATCCTCTGGCTCTGGTGTGGTGTGACCCAAACCCTTTTCTCTATTTTACTGTACATAAATGTGACCAAAGATGTGCAATGCAGACACTGTCGAAACTGGCTTTTGTTTGAATGGTTATGTTTAGAGTTATTGCATTGTCCAAAATGCACGTTTTCCTAAGAGGCAGTTTCAGACTAACTTCAGGAAATCACATGGATCACAACTGATTTTGATTGGCTCGGCGCCGTTCACGGACGGTTCACCAAATAATTGTTCAAATCCTTCCAATCAGGCCAGTTTGCAGCATTTGAACGGGAAAGCCCCCACTTAGCTCATTCATTTACCTCATTTGAACTGGAGGAGCTGCTGTCGGCCAATCAGCGTCCAGCATTGCGACTGCTCTGCCTGTGAGGATTTTGTCTTCGAATTCATTGAACACGTCCCATTGAACTAGCCTGGTATCCAGCCCCATAGGAATCACAGTTGTCAGCCTAATGCAGGATTCATCGGGGCTGGTTACCAGGCTACCATTGAACTAAACTACAATCAAACTGACCTATAGTGTATCTGAGTGTTAATATTTGATCTAAAAGCATTGTTCAGAAGCTAAGTCAAGAGAATGTCTTTCAGCAATAGAGACATGATTGACCGGGCTTAGGACACCATAAAGGCGTCGCAGTCCCCCGCTCAAAGACTGATGGACAGCTGTAACCCGAGCAGGATAAACCCCAAATAATTGTTTTGGTCACCACTTTTAACGGAGGACCCTGAAGGCCTCTCGTGGAGATACTCATTTGACTCGTCGACAGAGCTTTTGTACACAGGTTAACAACTGAGAACCTTGTAAAACTGTCCACTTTTCCGGATCAAGGAAAATGTTTTTTTTACCCTCTTCTAAAGCCACCTATTTCTGAAGAAAATGGTGAAAACGACATACCCAAACTAAAATGCTTACTGTGGCTGAACCGCTAGGGTTACAGACAACTGACTGACCTTTTCTGAAAGGTAAGACTTTTAAGTTTCTGTTCCAAGTGTCAGAATGACTCTATGTGTTACTGACCCTGAGTAACACCAGCTCAAACACAGTGGTTGATTCTCGCCTAGAATAAAAAACACTTTTAGAGTGTAAACAGTTACCTGTGGTTGTTGTATTTATGGCTAGAAACCCAATGGAGACATAGTCACAGGCCTTACCACATCCCAACTCAAAGAAGATGAAAAAATACCAAAACATGAGTATTTGGCAGTGGTTTTTGTAGGGAGATACCTAGGCGGATTTCCAAAAAGCCATTATAAAAAGCCATTTGAAAAAGCCAAATAATCTGAAATGTTGTCTTTGTCTTTGTACAAAGACAGCTATAACTTCTGCTGTGTTGATCTGATCTGAAAAAGGAAGAGATGGTTCGATGCGCAAGATTCAGCCGGTTAACTTGGTATGTAGCATGAACAGCATTGTTCAGAATTAACTACCTAATTAATCACATAAATGACAGATGAACAGCAAAAAATCAGAAACGTAATGCCGGGGTTACGGTGCCATGCAAGAGGTTTTTATAGCCTTTTTGACACTATGACATGGATTTTGAAAGGGTTTCCTATTAGAGCTCAACAGTCACGTGACATCTCTTGCCCCGGAAGTGAGTTTCCCATTCATTTTCTCCATAGACATTTCAGAAAAACCTTATATAACGAGTTTTAAGACTGGAACCAAGCCACTCCGTGACCTACTGAATCGTGAGTGACCATAAAAAACATTTCACAAACGTTTCCCAGCCCGATGTTATTTTTTATTTTTGCTCCAACTGAAATGTTTTATGATCACTCATGATTCAGTAGGTCACGGGTTGGCTTGGTTCCAGCCTTAAAACTCATCATATAAGAATTTTCCTTTCAGTTAAAGTTCAGTTTCAGTTAACTTTGAGAGAGTTATCCATGCTTTTATTACCTCTAGGCTTGACTATACTGTAATTCTCTGTATGTGGGTCTAGATCAGTCGTCCCCGCGTCGTCTCCAGTCAGTACAGAATGTCTCTGTATGCGGGTCTAGATCAGTCGTCCCCGCGTCGTCTCCAGTCAGTACAGAATGCTGCCGCTCGGCTAATAACTGGGAAAAGAAAACGGGATATATAACTCCTGCGTTGGCCTCCCTCCATTGGCTTCCTGTCCATTTCAGTGTTGATTTTAAGATTTCGTTGATCGTTTATAAGGCTTTAAACGGGCTGGTGCCTTCCTATCTTGCTGATCTCCTGCACCATCATACTCCAGCCACAGCTCTGAGGTCAACTAACCAGATGCTCCTGGATGCTCCGAGATCCAGGCTCAAGAACAGAGGCGACCGAGCCTTTTTGGACAGCCTACCTACTATCTCTGTGTTCTATGTTCTATGTTCTCATTAGCTTTCAATTCGGGTTGAGCCTGTCACCCTTGACCTTACCTTTATTGTGCCTATTATGTGTATTGTTCTTCTTATTCCTATTTTTTGTATTGATATTTGTGATTGGCTGTTCAGCACTTTGGTCAACCGTGGTTAAATGTGCTATATAAATAAACTTTGACTTGATTTGACTTGACTTGACTTGGAGGGCGGGAGTGTTAGCTTCTGGGTAAATAAAAACAAAACACCTGATTAAAAAAACAACATAGTGTAATTTACAAGCATATAAGTCAACACAGGAAAATAAATTCTACACAATCCATAGGCTACTGCAGCAGCTCCACTGAGAGGTCACATGAGGCGACAATAACAAGGGCAGAAACTATTTGACTTACATTTTTCCCTCACTTGACCTGAAAATGATGCCAAAGGTTTCTATGTTGAACAATTCAAATAGTTTGCTCACATGGCTGACAGAGCGGGTGCGACCTACTAACTTGCAATTTAACTCACATCACTGGCAGACGCCCAGCGTGTCCTCAGGAAACCCCCAGATCCTGCTGTTGACACTGGGCTATTTATTTTCATTCAGCTCTTCGCCGTGTATAAGCTCGCCTGTCTGAGTGCTTTTTCTATACACACAAATGCTGTAGTGTAGCCTGTCTATCTCCCTGGAGACTAGAGATGGAACGATGTGAACATTTCATATCACGGTTATAGTGATCAGGGTATTGTTAAAATGTGCTGAAAATGTTCAAAAAGTACCAATACACTCACAGAAATAATTTCACCAGGTTCTATAGGCTATTGAAAACTCAGACCCAAAAAGGATTGATACACTCACTGAAATCATTTCTCCAAGGCTGCACGTTTGCATCTGGGAGACGGTTGCCAACTTTGGTTGATGATGGACAGTATTTACCATGTTTGTCAAAGCACTGTAATGGCGGTAATCACGGGAACCACGGTTTTAATGATAATGAAGATTTGAAACGGTACGGTTATCGTAAATGAATTTGACCACGGTTATCATTCAAACCGGTTATCGTTACATCCCTACGGGAGACATGTCAGGGACATCCATATGACGGTGAGACACACGTAGAAATACCACTTTGATCTGCAAAAAGGTTTACTGAGGAGGCAACCCGCTTGTGGTCTGTTTTTACATTTTCAGTTTATGATAAAGGTGATGCATTGTTGTTAAGCTATTCTTAAACCATAGGCTAGTTCAACAACCACCTTGAACAACCAACAACAACAGTTATACAGTTAAACACTATTATAGTGTATAAACTAACACTGACACAGATATGATGTGGATGGTTTTTTCAGTATTGTTAGGCACACACACACACACACACACACACACACACACACACACACACACACACACACACACACACACACACACACACACACACACACACAGTCGAACTAAATATAGCCTCCTGGAGTGTGGAAAATCTTTGAACACAAAACTCTTCAAGCTGAATTGTTTGATACTTTAGACAGCTGGCATGCAGATCTAAGAGTTATAATTGGAAATACAATCACAGATATCCCGTTTAAACACAGTTTAAATATACAGTAAACATTGAGTGAGTTTGATTGCTCATTTAACCCAATCATTTAAATATTTGTGTGCCAATTTGAACTTCAGTCCGAATCGATGGTCCGAATCTACAGCCGGAATATTTTGTCGGTTTTACATTTATGTCGAGGACCAGGGGGCAGCAGATAATTTGTTGTTTGAACGCCACATAACAACACATAAAACACCCAAATGTGATTGATTACAAGCATATATAGTAAAGCTATTTAACACAATAATCTATACAGCCTGAGAGAGGTCATATGAGGCAACAGCAACACAGTGATCAGAGGACAGAAACTAGCCTATTTCACTTACATTTCCCCTCACTTGACCTGAAAATTGTGCCAAAGGTTTCTGTGTTGGCGAACGCAACTAAAATAGTTTGTCCATGTGGGTGACAGAGTGCGACCCACTAACGTGCAATTTAATTCACAACACTGGCATAGGCCCAGGCAGCGTGTCCTCAGGAGACCCCTGCTGTTGACGCTGGGCCGTCTATCGTGTGCTGCTGCTGCTGCTGCTGCTGCTCCGCACAACGACCACATGCATTTAGCAGATGCAGATGAAACAGGCCAACAAACAGACTTGATCCAGCTGCTTTTACAGCACTGCTGTGCTGATGTTTCCATAGTATTCACTTAGCCTAAATACCCATGTATCTCTCAAACTAGAAGTGTTAAAACACTCCTGCCACGTCTCTGTGTTTTTGCGGCATCACAAATCATTTTACCGCAAGCCTTGTGGAAATCGAATGACGTAATATAATGTAACGTAATTGAACTACATGTATTTAACTCGTTTAATTTAGCGGGATACACGTCCCTGTGTGACTGGCCACTTTTAGTCAGGCCTCGCTCACGGAGTTGGCATGCAGCCTCTCCTCTCTTTCCCCGGTCGACTTCACTGGCTGATTACAACTCAGCTCATCTGTGTGCTGCTCCGCTCTGGGGCCCCTCTGGGCTCCTCCACTCTGCAGCTCTTCGAGGTGCTGAACCTGCTTTTTGAGTCATTTTGGCCAATAATTAGCCATTTTTGCCCATTTAGTCAGCCATAATAGACCCTTCTCACGGGGCCATTTTGTGTCGAAAAGGCAGGGTAAACACAGGTGCAAGCAAAACACTAATGAGGGTTTACAACTTCCACGATTGGAATTAGGAAACCCTCATTAGTGTTTTGCTTGCACCTTTTCGACACAAAATGGCCCCCCTGAAAAGGGTCTATTACCTAATTCAAAAATCTGGCTCCCTTAGGTCACCCACAGAGGGTGCTCTTTACGCCACCGGCGATAGCCGTGGGCGGAGGCACTATGTTTTCGGGTTGTCCGTCCCGCACATACTACGTCCCATGCTCGTTAATAATGCGGTATCTCAGGAGCGCCTTGAGGGAGTTTCATCAAATTTGGCTCAAACATCCACTTGTAGCCTACTCAGAATGACCTGATTAGATTCTGGTGGTCAAAGTTCAAGGTCACTGTGACGTCACGACCGCCCGTTCCATGCTCGTTAACGCGATATCTCAGGAACGCCTTCAGGGAATTTCTTCATATTTGGCTCAAAGATCCACTTGGAGTCAAGGATGAACTGATTCGATTTTTGTGGTCAGATTTAAGGTCAAAGTTCAAGGTCACTGTGACCTCACGACCGCCCGTCCCATGCTCGTTAACGCGATATCTCAGGAATGCTCGTTAACGCGATATCTCAGGAACGATATCTCAGAAACTGATTTGATTTTGGTGGCCAAAGGTCAAAGTTCAAGGTCACTGTTACATCACGTCCGTCCAGCGAGGGGGGGGGGCTAGCTAAAGGGGGCCACAGCTAGTGATAGGAAGGCCGTAGAGAGTCAGGATTCGAGGGGTGGGTAGGGTGAGTGGCTAGGTGTGGGTGTAGGTGGTGGGAGGGGGCGTGGTGAGGTAAAGGGGCGGGGCTAGAGAAAAGGGGCTATAGCTAGGGATAGGAAGTTCATAGTCAGAGTTGGAGGTATATTTCGGATTTCTATAAATATAGCAACAGAGCTTGGTCTCATGATGGAAGCGGAGAATCAGAACCTTGATGTTTTTTGCAATCCTGTAATTTTTTTTTTTTTTTTTTTTTTTAATGGTCGTTATTGTTGTTTTTGTTGTTGGTTATCGATATCTCTCTCTCTAGTATACCTACCTTTACTATTTGACGTGTGACTGAGAGAACCTGCTAACTACACTTTCATATTAGTTTGTTTTTGTTGTGGTGGTTTTGTTTGTCAGTTTATTTTTGGAAACCCAAAGATTGTGAAAATATCCAATATCAAACATGATGGGTGGGAGTGGGAGGGGGTGGGGGGTCAAGGGTGGGAGAAAATGAGACAAATGTTATGATGTTACCTGTATATTATCTGACTACTCCAATAAAAACATTATTAAAAAAAAAAGAGTTGGAGGTGTGGGTAGAGGGAGTGGCTATAGGGGGGTGTGGGACAGAGTAGGGGGGTCAAGGATCGGGGCGGAGCTGGGGAAAAGGGGCCCTAGCTAGGGATAGGAAGGTCATAGAGAATCGAGATTCGAGGGGTGGGTTGGAGGAGTGGCTAGGGGGATGTGGGTGGTGGGAGGGGCGTGGTCAGTAAGGGGCGGGGCTAGGGAAAATGGGCCATAGCTAGGGATAGGACGGTCATAGAGAGTCAGGTGGGTGGTATGTGGGTGGTGGGATGGTAGGGTTAGGGGTAAGACCATTTTCCATGTTGAAAACAATTAGCCTTGTTGTTGAGGTACACCCAAACTTTGCCGAAAGTACCATAAGGCTGGTATTTGTGCTTGTTGTACGAGACTCGAGTCTGGACAGACATGGATGTAGACTGCACCTGACTTGTTGGCGGGGGCATACAACCGCGAGGCGGTCATATCTAGTCTTTAATTTAACCCGGTTTGACCGTTCTTGCTTTGCTAACAGTGGAAATGTCATCCTGGAAGACACTCGAGAGTAAAGGACTGGACACAGATGGAAACGAGGTCAGTCAGCAGAAAAACATAATTATATCTTCTTACCAATAGGGGTTTCTTTTTTCCTGCAAAAATTCATGCAGCTGTTATGAAGAAACATCTGTATCATGGAGGCATGATGGCCATGACTCAAAATCATGATGGATTGTCACTCACAGTGACCTGGGGCCGGATTCATAAACTTTCCTTAGGAAAAGAAAAATCTTGTCAAGTGCGATCTTAACATTTTTGCAATGAAAGGATATCCTTCCAAATGCGTTCATTTAAACACATTGATAGTAGGAGATTAAAGTATTAACACTTAAACTTACGTTTGCCTCATGAAAAGAAACAAATGAGTAATTTACACTTACTCTGCCTCAAGCCAAAATGCAGTATCCAATGAACCTTGTCCTGCACTTAAAGTGACTTATTTAAATAAACTTGTTCCAAATTGTTCAGATGGAAACACTGTGTTGCCGCTTGGAAGGGGGAAAACCCCCTTTTGCAGTATGTTTGTTTACATTGTGCGGTTGCCAGGTCGGGCCTGTTTGAGAAGTTTATAAAGAAACAAGAGATTACACTTAATCTGAAGGAAATATTTGGCAATTGCTCGTAATACATTTCTTCAGCTCTATCAAGTGTTTTGTGAATCCGATCCCTGCAGGATTTCATTTATTCCACACCAGGAAGCATCATTTTGATTCCACTGTTTGGCCACCCAGTTATGGCTGCCTCAGGTATGTACTATGTACTGTATGAGTTGGATATGTTATGACAATATCGCCATCAAGTGGAAAAGAGCAATATCGCACTAGGGCTCACTGAAAATACTATCTATTTTTATACAGAAATAAATACAGGTTATACAATACTCATAAATTGTAAGATATGAGCTGCATGGCTTTCGCATCCTCAATTTAAAAAAGGTCAAAAAGTTGGACAGATTTCACAAGTTCAGCGTTCAGTTTGTGTTTCATATACAGTAGTTGCTACGTAGTTTCTAATATCAATTTTATAGAATAATGAGAGGCCTTTTATTGACAAAATAATTTTTAAGAATGCAGTATAGCTAAACTAGCTAAGTATATAAATTATGGTATATTTAAAATTACTTATTAAATATAATATTACTTTAAAATTATTTAAAGTTACATTTGCTTCGTGTATATAAATGTTTTGCTCTGAGGACTGACTGCAGAAAAAAACACACATTTACAAAAAGTCATGAATATGAGCTTATAAAACCAAAGAGGCGGATTACAATATCGCTGGCTCTGCTGCTCACATAGAGCTGTGGGGTCTGAAATCTTGACTTGGGTCAAAGCTTAAGTGATTACATAAAATGTATTACATCCTTATGTAATGCTACCATTTATACCCATGTGAGGAAACTGGAGACAGAGAGAGGCTGCCCTCCCCCCCCCGCCCCCAACAAGTTTCCCAGATATTCATAGCCTACTTTTGCTTTAGTAGAAGAGTCAAAATAGAAAATGATAAGTCAATCATGTAAGAGCAATAGGTTGTTACTGTTGGTCCAATACCATACACTCTTCCTTGATGTGTGTTTTTTTATTACCAGAAACAATGCTGTGTGTGTGTGTGTGTGAACATACAAATTATTTGTATTTTAATCGACCTATGGCAGCAGCCTGTACACCTATTCAGAGCCATGTGGAGTCATGTGACATGTAGCTACAGTACAGAGTGTAAGGCAGATCCATGTTAAGTCATGTGACATGTACAGTACAGAGTGTAAGGCAGAGCCATGTGGAGTCATGTGACATGTACAGTAGAGTGTGTAAGGCAGAGCCATGTTAAGTCATGTGACATGTACAGTACAGAGTGTAAGGCAGAGCCATGTTAAGTCATGTGACATGTACAGTACAGAGTGTAATGCAGAGCCATGTGGAGTCATGTGACATGTACAGTAGAGTGTGTAAGGCAGAGCCATGTTAAGTCATGTGACATGTACAGTACAGAGTGTAAGGCAGAGCCATGTTAAGTCATGTGACATGTACAGTACAGTGTGTAAGGCAGAGCCATGTTAAGTCATGTGACATGTACAGTACAGAGTGTAAGGCAGAGCCATGTTAAGTCATGTGACATGTACAGTACAGTGTGTAAGGCAGAGCCATGTGGAGTCATGTGACATGTACAGTACAGAGTGTAAGGCAGAGCCATGTTAAGTCATGTGACATGTACAGTACAGAGTGTAAGGCAGAGCCATGTGGAGTCATGTGACATGTACAGTACAGAGTGTAAGGCAGATCCATGTTAAGTCATGTGACATGTACAGTACAGAGTGTAATGCAGAGCCACGTTAAGTCATGATGTGACATGTACAGTACAGAGTGTAAGGCAGAGCCATGTTAAGTCATGTGACATGTAGGCTACAGTACAGTGTGTAAGGAAGCAGGAAGCTTAGTTATGTAGTTATGTAGCTCCAGGCCTCCTGCAGTCTTTCTAGGAATTATTTGGATTGGCCTCAGCTATTCCTGGAAATAAGGTTCAGCACAGTGAAGGCCGAGGTGTGTGTGTGTGTGTGTGTGTGTGTGTGTGTGTGTGTGTGTGTGTGTGTGTGTGTGTGTGTGTGTGTGTGTGTGTGTGTGTGTGTGTGTGTGTGTGTGTGTGTGTGTGTGTGTGTGTGTGTGTGTGTAAATTACATGCAGGGGGGGAGGCAGTAGTAGCCTACTGAGCAGGCTGGAACAGATGACAGTAACTGTACAGGCTGGAAAGTGAGCTTTGATAGGCAGAAATCTTAAACGGCAAGTAATCATTTTAAATGACTGCTAAATTATTTTCATATTGCCTTAGTATGCAGTAGTTTTAATTTGTTTACTGTTACATGGATTATCATGGCAGATGATGTAGCGCTACAGCGCCGCCTTCTCCTGCAATTAGTTTGAGAGACTTCTCCTGGTGCATTGTGGGATATTTCCTCATTCTCTCACAGACTCGCAGCAGAACACAGGCACGGTTGCAGCCAGGGCGCCAGGACTATATTTTGCATCATAGAAGGTAGGCTACGGTAAAAGAGTTGAAACTAAACTGGCGTGCATTTTGTTCATGTTTGTAACCTGTAAACCATTGTATTTAGTCACTTACCTTGTTGCTTCTGCATTGTCCGTGTTTGTTATCTCATAGAGCTCCAAGCCAAGAAGCACAGCAGCTAAAGCGCATGCTAGCCAGGAGGGCTGATGTCCGACACTCGAGGTATGTAAATATTGAATTCATGCATTACTAGTGGAATTGGGTCATATATGAGTAACACTGCACTGTATGTTGAATTGGCTCGCTTAAAAGCAGTGGATTTCATCAAACTAGGGCTGCCAACATTCCATCCCAGCAATACGGGACGGTCGGACCAACGGGGGCGGGGGCTATGATAATTTTTTTTTTACATTCAACTCTAAAAAATGTGTTATGTTCCACATGAGTGATTGTGGCACACCACACGCTGTCAGATAATATAGCCGCGCCCACCTGAGAGTCTCACACGCGCACACACACACACACACACACACACACACACACACACACACACACACACACACACACACACACACACACACACACACACACACACACACACACACACACACACACACACACACACACACACACACACACACACAGCCCCGCTCTGTGCAGCTGTGCCTGCCCCCTGTCATCAACTGAGCGGCTGCGGCACGACGGCACGACGGCACCCCCAGGGTCCTAGCGCCCTTCATGTTATCTCATACAGCACACAAACATACAGGCAAGCAGACAGACAGGTCGCAATATATGTGCCTCTTCCCTTAAAAACGGGACAAGTGGCGTCCCGTACGGGACACGTCTCTTTTGACCCAAATACGGGATGTCCCGGCTAATAGACTCTTCTCACGGGGGCCATTTTGTGTCGAGAAGCCAGGGTAAACACAGGTGCAAGCAAAACACTAATGAGGGTTTCCAAATCCCAATCATGGAAGTTGGAAACCCTCATTAGTGTTTTGCTTGCACCTGTGTTTACCCTGGCTTCTCGACACAAAATGGCCCCCGTGAGAAGGGTCTATACGGGACTGTTGGCAACCCAAACTGTGAACATACATGTTTTAGACTGGCTGCTTGCTTGGTCACAGCAATGCATTACAAAGGACTACAAAACCCCGCCTTCACCTCATTCAAACAAAGCCTCAAAACCCCCACCTGAACCATCTGTACTACAATGGGCGGGGCGTCGGTGAGTTCAAAGGTGTGAGGTCACCAGCGCTATATAAACAGCTGTTTACAGTTGTTCTCTGTCTCCTGTCATCCTGAAATGTATTGTAATATGTTTATAAGGTTACAGGCTATATTGTTTGTTTTGGTGTTCTAACTCTTAATTTCTCCCCTATAGAAAAAAAAATGCATACACGCACACGCACACACACACACACACACACACACACACACACACACACACACACACACACACACACACACACACACACGCTGGTGAGTAAGGTGATGATGCTGAGTGTAACAGCCTGCCTCCCTGATCCCCTCCGCCCTTCTATCCACTCCGAGGAATAGAGGGACTGAAGAGGACTGTCAGTCCTGAGCTGTCCCTACAAGGTACCAAGATTACTACTACTACTGTTCTCTGTCTCTTTAGACCTCCGCCCAGCTGTGATCACCAAAGAGACGGTTTCTACAGACATTCCAGGACAGTAGACCAGGAGGACTAGGCCTCTGATCAAGATTTATTTGTGATCCGATCCAGTCTACAAACTGCACACAAGCAGGGACAACTTTGGAAACGCAAAGACTCCAAGTAAGGCTGAATCATCTGGCAGACTTAAATTAGCCTTATTGTTAGATGTATAGTGTGAATACTGATCATATGGAATTATCTTCTATAATCTGAGGATGATAGTGATGATGATCTCCTTTGTTTATTGAGTAGCCTAATGATACAAGTTTATAAGGCATCTCTCTCTCCCCCCTCTCTCTCTTGATCTCTGTTATTAGACGCGATCCCAAATTCTCTCATGTCCAACTTAGTGACTCAGCTCAATAATTTGAGAAAACCAAGGCTGTCGCTGTCGGAGCCTTTTGGTTTATGACCCTTTGTTCTCACACACACACACTAGTGTTGTCACGGTACCAATAATTCAGTAGTCGGTACCGGTACTAGTGAATTTCCACGGTACTCGGTACCAATTTCGGTACCACGGTAAAAAAAAGACTGATATTTCTTGAACATATTCTCCTTTATTAAAGTATGCAACCATTTCCAATGAACCAATGGCATGTAGCCTTCAACTTTAAAACAAAACAATGTGCTTCTGCTTACTTCTTCTTACATTCAACTGTATGGCAGTGAGTACAGACAGTGCAACACCAGTGGCATGTAGCCCTCAAGTATTTAATTTTATTATTATATTAAATATTATAATTTAATTTATTTCACAGAATTGCTGGTGTATATTGGTATTTGATTGATGCATAGGAATTCTGCCAATGCCCTATCACACTTTCTTGCTTCATGTGAGTTCTTGTCATATTTCCTCTGCTTTTCAAAAACATCAGGAATTGTCTGCTGGGTGGTCTTTTGGGCTCCGCGACTTGTGCCTTCCTCTTCATCTTCATCTCTCGCATACTGTTAAATGGAAAGTAACGTTAGTGAGATTTACTAAAATAAAGAGATGATACAAACAACTGCACATACACACATGTAGAGTGCAAGCAATTTTATGTAGCTAGTTTTAATTCACGGACATGTTTCACCCGAAAGAAGCTTGTATTTATTTTGATGCCATGTTGAACTATGGCTAAGTTCGGCTATTAGCCGTGTCCCATAATGTTTCCATTACAAACATTGCATTGCACACATGTTACACTATGCTAGCTAACGCTGTACCAGGTATTAGCCGGGTCCCATAATGATTCCATTACAAAACACGTTACGTTAACGTTAGCGCAAACGTTTTTTGGTTACACAATGCATTGCCAGCTATCTCAAAAACGAATGTGACAGGATAAGGTCTGTTTGATATGTTGTTAAACGTGTTATTTTACACCGTTTGAAAGAATTAACCCACCTTGAATTATTTGAACAGGTCTGGGTGCCTGTCTTTCAGCTGCTTGGCGAGATTGGATGTTTGGTTTGGAACTCCCTTTCACACTTTTTGCAGATGGGACTTTGGGGACTGATATTTCCAAATGCGACTCTTTGCATTCTTCTTCTCAACAAGTTGAGTTGTTGGAATAAGACAGGAGCAGCCGCTCCTCCTGCTGTAGCTGTTAGCCATTATCTTCGCTGCCTGTGCGCTGCGCACTGCTCGTGTAAACAAGCTGTGAATGACTGTTCGCGATTACGTGTGGACGTTCGGGGACACCGTAGTCCCGGAAGTGCGCGGGGCTGTATGCGCAGTATGTATGTATGTTGATCAGGCAGACAGGCTAACGTTAGCTGGCGGCTGGGTCCATGAAGCCAAGCCATGGTGGCAAACTAAATAGTAAATTCGGTACCCTCGGTACCATGAAAAACAGGTACCGTTCAGTACCGTAGCAATGTAGTACCGTCCAAGTACCGAAGTACCGAGTACCGTGACAACACTAACACACACACACACACACACACACACACACACACACACCACTTGAGTTGTTTTGATTCATTCTGTTTGATATCATTAAATTAATACAATACATCTCATTCATATTCTGCTTGGTGTCTTTCATTGATGAGAATCACTTTCATTGCCACAATATGCAAGATTACATACATTACATTTGTCTGCATTCATTGAAATGATCCTCTGCTATTTAAGAACTCACAAATCTTCAACCTTTAGATTGCTAATATTTGTAAACCTTCAAAACTATGTATGCTTATCTCAATAGATTTTAAGCTACATACCATTCGATTTTGAACAATTCCCCAAAGAGTTTGAGACCCCAATTTGTAATTAAATTGTATACTTAATTCAACCCTGCTGTATATCTACAGAGCTCCTTGGTGGGGGGACAGACATCTGGTGTAGGAGGGGAGGAGCATTGTCCAAATGAATTCTCCAGAAGAGGTGAGAACAATATCACTGTTGTATCACTGATGTTGCAACACACACACACACACACTGTGTCCCCCTGTCCTAATTCTTTCTTTATGTCTTCCTTTATGGAAACAGAGAGACACCAAGAGACCCAAACGCATTCACACTGGAGAGAAGCCCTACCACTGTGACCAATGTGGGAGCAGTTTCAGTCGGTTACGTGACCTAAAAAGACATCAACGCATTCACACTGGAGAGAAGCCCTACAACTGTGACCAGTGTGGGAGCAGTTTCAGTCGGTTAGGTGCCCTAAAAACACATCAACACATTCACACTGGAGAGAAGCCCTACCACTGTGACCAATGTGGGAGCAGTTTCAGTGCGTTAGGTAACCTGAAAACCCATCAACGCATTCACACTGGAGAGAAGCCCTACAACTGTGACCAATGTGGGAGCAGTTTCAGTGATCCAAGTTCCCTAACAACACATAAACGCATTCACACTGGAGAGAAGCCCTACCACTGTGACCAATGTGGGAGCAGTTTCAGTCAGTTAGGTCACCTAAGAACACATCAACGCATTCACACTGGAGAGAAGCCCTACAACTGTGACCAATGTGGGAGCAGTTTCAGTGATCCAAGTTCCCTAACAACACACAAACGCATTCACACTGGAACGGGCTACTGGTGTGACCGCTGTAAGAAAATGTTCACCCATTCATCTAATCTGAAGAGACACCGCTGCATCTAACTTACTGAAGAGCACCTCCACTGTCTGCAGGCGGAACAAACTTCTCTCTGTCCAACCAAACGTCATTGAGTTCAGTGACAGAGTCTGACTGCATAATTATGTTTGTTTCTCAGCCATACATCTTGCCATTGCTAGAATGTAAACGTCAATGTAAAAATGTCATTGCAAAGTAAATGGATATTTTTTTTGCTCGAGTGCATATTAAAGGCACAGTGAATGTAAACCCCATCTCTTCAGTGTATTCCTTATAGCCTGGCATTTACTAAAGGTACTTAAAGTCACGACAAGCATTACCCATGACATGAATAATCTGTGGCAGCACATTTGAATATTAATGTCTTCATCTAGCGTTTTAATTGATGATCAAGTTTAACAATTACACTTTATTGTGATTTGGTTGTCGAGTTTGCAGGGTCAAAGTGAGGCTATCCTTTTGGGTGGAGTAAATGTTTTGTACCACCACGTGGCAGTTACCTGCAATGGGACTGTTGCAGGTGTAGCAGTAGCACAAGTTTGGTTAGCTACCTGTGTGAGCTTTATTGCCTTATTAGCCTTACTGTTAGATGTGTAGCACATATCCTACTGATCATATATTATGGAATGTATCTTCTACAATCATTGAGGATGATAGTGATGATCTGCGTTGTTTATTGAGTATTGATTACGACTACGGACTCCCAATGATTAGCCTATAGCCTACAGTACATTGCAGAATGACAGTAACCTTGTTAATGACTCCGGGAAAGGGGGAAAAACTGTCAAATTACCCCAAACTACTGGATCATTGAAGCAAATTGATCTCTTTAACCAAATCACACACATTTAGGCGATTCTATGATATCTCCTGGTAATAACCAATGTAATGTTTTTGTTCACTGAGCCTTCCCTGAAACTGCTTGGGGAGGCCCGCCTCCCACTTTGAAAACCTCTGCTGTAGGCTAATTCTCTCATTCAAAGCATGTTGGCACCTGTGACAGTAAAAATGACAAGAACAACAAACTGCAGCATTCTGTCCAGAATAAAGGTGCCGTCATCATAGATTTGGGAATGTTCTTCATCTGCTGGCTGGCAGCAGACACCTTCTTGGTGTGTGTTCCTCTGTGCAGCTGATGACGAGGTCAACATTCAAGGCCTGTCAAAGGTGACATTGAGGGAAGAGTAACACAACACTGTTTTATTGAGGTACCACACAGAGGTGTTGAGCATGACCCCCAGAGTCATTGGAAATCCGTTTGATGCCAATCAATTATAGCACATTACTTCATCACACACAATTTGGATTTATTTTTTGTTCGGGTATTTCAAAATGAAGGGTGACATTAGTATAGGTTGTGTTTAGGTTTTACATCTCATTTTTGTGTTAGGAATTGTCTCTGCTTATAACTATGTGTGACTGCTGTTGTCCTGCAACTTGTCTTTGCTAGTATTATGTCTTGTCTGTGGTAACTGTTGTCCTAATGCTTATGTTTGTCTTTGTCAACACTCTTGTTTTTGCTCATGAGTTAAAATAAAAGATCTAAGACTTTCTATGCACACAAAAGGCTTATTTTGCTCAAATTTTGCTCACATATTAGTTTAAATGTGTGTTAATGAGCACTTGGGCTATCCCTTGGATCTGTTATTGCCTCTATATCCATGAATAAAGTCAGTCAATGAAGAATCAATCAACCAATCAAAAGGCTTATTTCCATTGTGGACTTTTTCTTACCCTGATATTAACCTAACCAATCATCACTCCTCATGCCTAAACCTAACCAGTCATCAAATCATGCTCGTTTGAGTTGAATCCCAAGGTGAAGTAAACATCAAAAGATGCTCCGCTACAAACAGAAACCGCAGGACCACCGCAAGGACAACACACCGCAGCCCCCACGGACCCCGCCCGCAGCAAAGCACCCCCGACGTTCACTTCACATCAAAGATGCCTTGCCACAAGCAGAAACCGCAGGAGCCACGACATGCCGCCCCCACGGCGGTATTCCTTGGTGAGAGTGTGGCCAGAGCACTCACACCGTTGGAAACCCTTCTACATCCTCAGCAGGTATCTCAGGGTCACCAGCGTTTCGCCCCCCAGCCTGTACGCCTCGCCTGAGTGGGGCTGCGAAGATTAATCTTCGCCTGTAGAAGGGCTCCAACTGCGAGCTCTAGTCAGCCACACCCATCTTGCACCTCCTCTTCTTTTGTGCTCTGAGCAGGTTGAGCAAAGAGGTCCAGGGCACTGTGGTTTGACTCCTGGCCCCGGTCCTCCGCCGACTAACAAGCAGTACTAATAAACTCAGACATAAAGTATGATTGAATGTGGCAGCTCTTAATATATCAATTTTATATTGATATTGTGATATGAGACTAGATCCAGTATCATCTTAGATTTTGGATATCGTTATATCGTGATATGGCATAAGTGTTTTTTCCTGGTTTTAAACAATGTGTGTGAACATAGAAGTTATTTGTATTTTAATCGACCTATGGCAGCAGCCTGTACACCATACTCAGAGTCATGTGACATGTAGCTACAGTACAGAGTGTAAGGCAGAGCCATGTGGAGTCATGTGACATGTAGCTACAGTACAGAGTGTAAGGCAGAGCCATGTGGAGTCATGTGACATGTGCAGTACAGAGTGTAAGGCAGAGCCATGTTAAGTCATGTGACATGTACAGTACAGAGTGTAAGGCAGAGCCATGTTAAGTCATGTGACATGTACAGTACAGAGTGTAAGGCAGAGCCATGTTAAGTCATGTGACATGTACAGTACAGAGTGTAAGGCAGAGCCATGTTAAGTCATGTGACATGTACAGTACAGAGTGTAAGGCAGAGCCATGTTAAGTCATGTGACATGTACAGTACAGAGTGTAAGGCAGAGCCATGTTAAGTCATGTGACATGTACAGTACAGAGTGTAAGGCAGAGCCATGTTAAGTCATGTGACATGTACAGTACAGAGTATAGACCAAATCAGCGGGGATGTTTACATTTACTTCCGGGTACCCCTGAGGTCCACACATTATAATGGCGGTGGACGGCACAAACTGACGTGTTGAAGACAAAAACAGACAAAGAAGACAAAAATGGTTCGTCCGTGTTGTGTTGTTGTTTAATATCATTCATAACAACACTTTCACTAACGTTAGTGGAGAACAGACTAGCTAATTTACCTGTTGGACCAGACCAGAGTAGACTTGAAGCTAAATTAAATTAACGTGGCGTCAGTAGCTCTGTTTGTAACGTTAACGAGTCTGCAAAAAAACAACGAGTTTGACAGACAAACAAACGTTATTAGCTAGCTAACACTACATAAAACAAACACAGAAGAAAGGCTAGATACGTCGGACAAGCATGTTTACCAACCGTTTAACCATTTAAATTGAAAGTAGTCGGCCGAAAACAACGAGAGGGTTTGACAGCATTTATTTGACAACATGCACATTTAAACCTGCCGCCTTCCCCAAGTGATACCCGGAAGTAAATTTGTTTACATGATGACGTCACGGTGATTAGCCATGTTAAGTCATGTGACATGTACAGTACAGAGTGTAAGGCAGAGCCATGTTGTCATGTGACATGTACAGTAGGCTACAGTGTGTAAGGAAGCAGGAAGCTTAGTTATGTAGTTATGTAGCTCCAGGCCTCCTGCAGTCTTTCTAGGAATTATTTGGATTGGCCTCAGCTATTCCTGGAAATAAGGTTCAGCACAGTGAAGGCCGAGGTGTGTGTGTGTGTGTGTGTGTGTGTGTGTGTGTGTGTGTGTGTGTGTGTGTGTGTGTGTGTGTGTGTGTGTGTGTGTGTGTGTGTGTGTGTGTGTGTGTGTGTGTGTGTGTGTGTGTGTGTGTGTGTGTGTGTGTGTGTGTGTGTGTGTGTGCGTGCGTGCGTGTGTAAATGACATGCAGGGCGGGACGCAGTAGTACTGAGCAGGCTGGAACAGATGACAGTAACTGTACAGGCTGGAAAGTGAGCTTTGATAGGCAGAAATCTTAAACAGCAAGTAATCATTGTAAATGACTGCTAAATTAGTTTCATATTGCCTTAATATGCAGTAGTTTTCATTTGTTTACTGTTACATGGATTATAATGGCAGATGATGTAGCGCTACAGCGCCGCCTTGTGGCTTCTCCCGCAATTAGTTTGAGAGACTTCTCCTGGTGCATTGTGGGATATTTCCTCATTCTCTCACAGACTCGCAGCAGAAGAACACAGGCACGGTTGCAGCCAGGGCGCCAGGACTATATTTTGCATCATAGAAGGTAGGTTACGGTAACAGAGTTGAAACTAAACTGGTTGTGCATTTTGTTCATATGTTTGTAACTTGTTAACCATTTTATTTAGTCACTTACCTTGTTGCTTCTGCATTGTCCGTGTTTGTTATCTCAAAGAGCTCCAAGCTAAGAAGCACAGCAGCTAAAGCGCATGCTAGCCAGGAGGGCTGATGTCCGACACTCGAGGTATATAAATATTGAATTCATGCATTACTAGTGGAATTGGGTCATATATGAGTAACACTGGACTGCATGTTGAATTGGCTCGCTTAAAAGCAGTGGATTTCATCAAACTGTGAACATACATGTTTTCGACTGGCTGCTTGCTTGGTCACAGCAATGCATTACAAAGGACTACAAAACCCCGCCTTCACCTCATTCAAACAAAGCCTCACAACCCCCACCTGAACCATCTGTACTACAATGGGCGGGGCGTCGGTGAGTTCAAAGGTGTGAGGTCACCAGCGCTATATAAACAGTTGTTTACAGTTGTTCTCTGCCTCTTTCAGACCACCACCCAGCTGTGATCACCAAACAGACGTTTTCTACAGACATTCCAGGACAGTAGACCAGGAGGACGAGGCCTCTGATCAAGATTTATTTGTGATCCGATCCAGTCTACAAACTGTGCACAAGCAAGGACAACTTTGGAAACGCAAAGACTCCAAGTAAGGCTGAATCATCTGGCAGAATTAAATTAGCATTTTTGTTAGATGTATAGTGCTACCCCAGGCTAGTATAGTCTGTATACTGATCATATGGAATTATCTTCTATAATCATAGAGGACGATAGTGATGATGATCTCCTTTGTTTATTGAGTAGCCTAATGATACAAGTTTATAAGGCATCTCTCTCTTGATCTCCGTTATTAGACACAATCCCAAATTCTCTCATGTCCAACTTAGTGACGCGGCTCAATAATTTGAGAAAACCAAGGCCGTCGCTGTCGGAGCCTTTTGGTTTATGACCCTTTGTTCTCACACACACACACACACACACACACACACACACACACACACACGTCACACACACCACTTGAGTTGTTTTGATTAATTCTGTTTGATATCCTTAAATTAATACAATAAATCTAATTCATATTCTGCTTTTTGTCTTTCATTGATCAGAATCACTTTTATTGCCACAATATACAAGAGTACATCCATTACATTTGTCTGTATTCATTTAAATTATCCTCTGCTATTTAAGAACTCACAAACCTTCAACCTTTAGATTGCTAATAATTGTATACCTTCAAAACTATGTATGCTTATCTCAATAGATTTTAAGCTACATACCATTCGATTTTGAACAATTCCCCAAAGAGTTTGAGATCCCAATTTGTAATTAAATTGTATACTTAATTTAACCCTGCTGTATATCTACAGAGCTCCTTGGTGGGGGGACAGACATCTGGTGTAGGAGGGGAGGAGCATTGTCCAAATGAATTCTCCAGAAGAGGTGAGAACAATATCACTGTTGTATCACTGATGTTGCAACACACACACACACACACACACACACACACACACACACACTGTGTCCCCCTGTCCTAATTCTTTCTTTATGTCTTCCTTTATGGAAACAGAGAGACACCAAGAGACCCAAACGCATTCACACTGGAGAGAAGTCCTACCACTGTGACCAATGTGGGAGCAGTTTCATTCACTCAGGTGACCTAAAAAGACATCAACGCATTCACACTGGAGAGAAGCCCTACAACTGTGACCAATGTGGGAGCAGTTTCAGTCAGTTAGGTGCCCTAAAAAGACATCAACGCATTCACACTGGAGAGAAGCCCTACCACTGTGACCAATGTGGGAGCAGATTCAGTCGGTTAGGTAGCCTAAAAATACATCAACGCATTCACACTGGAGATAAGCCCTACCACTGTGACCAACGTGGGAGCAGTTTCAGTCACTTTAGTGCCCTAAAAACACATCAACGCATTCACACTGGAGAGAAGCCCTACCACTGTGACCAATGTGGGAGCAGTTTCAGTCAGTTAGGTCACCTAACAACACACAAACGCATTCACACTGGAGAGAAGCCCTACCACTGTGACCAATGTGGGAGCAGTTTCAGTCACTTTGGTCACCTAAAAAGACATCAACGCATTCACACTGGAGAGAAGCCCTACCACTGTGACCAATGTGAGAGAAGTTTCACTGACCCAAGTAACCTAACAACACACAAACGCATTCACACTGGAACGGGCTACTGGTGTGACCGCTGTAAGAAAATGTTCACCCATTCATCTAATCTGAAGAGACACCGCTGCATCTAACTTACTGAAGAGCGCCTCCACTGTCTGCAGGCGGAACAAACTTCTCTCTGTCCAACCAAACATCATTGAGTTCAGTGACAGAGTCTGACTGCATAATTATGTTTGTTTCTCAGCCATACATCTTGACTTTGCTAGAATGTAAACGTCAATGTAAAAATGTCATTACAAAGTAAATAGATATTTTTTTCTTGAGTGCATATTAAAGGCACAGTGAATGTAAAAACCATCTCTTCAGTGTATTCCTTATAGCCTGGCATTTACTAAAGGTACTTAAAGTCACGACAAGCATTACCCATGACATTAATAATCTGTGGCAGCACATTTGAATATTAATGTCTTCATCTAGCGTTTTAATTGATGATCAAGTTTAACAATTAAACTATTGTGATTTGGTTGTCGAGTTTGCAGGGTCAAAGTGAGGCTATCCTTTTGGGTGGAGTAAATGTTTTGTACCACCGTGTGGCAGTTACCTGCAATGGGACTGCTGCAGGTGTAGCAGTAGCACAAGTTTGTTTAACTACCTGTGTGAGCTTTATTGTCTTATTAGCCTTACTGTTAGATGTGTAGCACATATCCTACTGATCATATATTATGGAATGTATCTTACAATCTTTGAGGATGATAGTGATGATCTGCGTTGTTTATTGAGTATTGCTTACGACTACGGACTCCCAATGATTAGCCTATAGCCTACAGTACATTGCAGAATGACAGTAACCTTGTTAATGACTCCGGGAAAGTGGGAAAAACTGTCAAATTACCCCAAACTACTGGATCATTGAAGCAAATTGATCTCTTTAACCAAATCACACACATTTAGGCTATTCTATGATATCTCCTGGTAATAACCAATGTAATGTTTTTGTTCACTGAGCCTTCCCTGAAACTGCTTGGGGAGGCCGCCTCCCACTTTGAAAACCTCTGCTGTAGGCTAATTATCTCATTCAAAGCATGTTGGCACCTGTGACAGTAAAAATGACAAGAACAACAAACTGCAGCATTCTGTCCAGAATAAAGGTGCCGTCATCATAGATTTGGGAATGTTCTTCATCTGCTGGCTGGCAGCAGACACCTTCTTGGTGTGTGTTCCTCTGTGCAGCTGATGACGAGGTCAACATTCAAGGCCTGTCAAAGGTGACACATTGAGGGAAGAATAACACAACACTGTTTTATTGAGGTACCACACAGAGGTGTTGAGCATGACCCCCAAAGTCATTGGAAATCAGTTTGATGCCAATCAATTATAGCACATTACTTCATCACACACAATTTGGATTTATTTTTTGTTCAGGGTATTTAAAAATGAAGGGTGACATTAGTATAGGTTGTGTTTAGTTTGACATCTCATTTTTGTGATAGGAATTGTCTCTGCTTATAACTGTATGTGTGGCTGCTGTTGTCCTGCAACTTGTCTTTGCTAGTATTATGTCTTGTCTGTGGTAACTGTTGTCCTAATGCTTATGTTTGTCTTTGTCAACACTCTTGTTTTTGCTCATGAGTTAAAATAAAAGATCTAAGACTTTCTATGCACACAAAAGGCTTATTTTGCTCAAATTTTGCTCACATATTAGTTTAAATGTGTGTTAATGAGCACTTGGGCTATCCCTTGGATCTGTTATTGCCTCTATATCCATGAATAAAGTCAGTCAATGAAGAATCAATCAACCAATCAAAAGGCTTATTTCCATTGTGGACTTTTTCTTACCCTGATATTAACCTAACCAATCATCACTCCTCATGCCTAACCCTAACCAGTCATCAAATCATGCTCGTTTGAGTTGAATCCCAAGGTGAAGTAAACATCAAAAGATGCTCCGCTACAAACAGAAACCGCAGGACCACCGCGAGGACAACACACCGCAGCCCCCGCGGACCCCGCCCGCAGCAAAGCACCCCCGACGTTCACTTCACATCAAAGATGCCTCGCCACAAGCAGAAACCGCAGGAGCCACGACATGCCGCCCCCACGGCGGTATTCCTTGGTGAGAGTGGCCAGAGCACTCACACCATTGGAAACCCTTCTACATCCTCAGCAGGTATCTCAGGGTCACCAGCGTTTCGCCCCCCCCAGCCTGTACGCCTCGCCTGAGTGGGGCTGCAAAGATTAATCTTCGCCTGTAGAAGGGCTCCAACTGCGAGCTCTAGTCAGCCACACCCATCTTGCACCTCCTCTTCTTTTGTGCTCTGAGCAGGTTGAGCAAAGAGGTCCAGGGCACTGTGGTTTGACTCCTGGCCCCGGTCCTCCGCCGACTAACAAGCAGTACTAATAAACTCAGACATAAATGAAGACATGAAGTATGATTGAATGTGGCAGCTCTTAATATATCAATTTTATATTGATATTGTGATATGAGACTAGCAGTGTTGGGGGTAACTCATTACAAAAGTAACATATTACATGTAATATATTACTTTTAGCAGTAACTCAGTAATATAACTTATTACTTATAGGATTTCAGTAATATTATACCAGTTACTTTGTCAAGTAACTCAAGTTACCAATTGAGTTACATTTTTATTAAATCAAAGCACATATTTAAAAAAGATACAATCATTTCCTAATCAAACTGTGTGTTTTTATGCAAATAACCACTATAGATGACAATAACAAAGGAAAAGAATAACATTTAGAATTTTGGATTGTTTACACTGACTTCAAGGCGGTTAGCATTATTTTTCGGGATGGTTCTGGGTCATGTCATTCTGCTGCTGCTGTTTTGGTAAAAGTAATGCAAAAGTAGTGAAATAAGTAACGAGTTACTCTACACAGAAAGTAATATTGTAAAGTAACTTATTACTTTCAAATGAAAGTAACTAGTAATATGTAGTATATTACATTTTGAAAGTAACTTGCCCAACACTGGAGACTAGATCCAGTATCATCTTAGATTTTGGATATCGTTATATCGTGTAGTATATAAGTGTTTTTTCCTGGTTTTAAACAATGTGTGTGAACATAGAAGTTATTTGTATTTTAATCGACCTATGGCAGCAGCCTGTACACCATACTCAGAGTCATGTGACATGTAGCTACAGTACAGAGTGTAAGGCAGAGCCATGTGGAGTCATGTGACATGTACAGTACAGAGTGTAAGGCAGAGCCATGTTAAGTCATGTGACATGTACAGTACAGAGTGTAAGGCAGAGCCATGTTAAGTCATGTGACATGTACAGTACAGAGTGTAAGGCAGAGCCATGTTAAGTCATGTGACATGTACAGTACAGAGTGTAAGGCAGAGCCATGTTAAGTCATGTGACATGTACAGTACAGAGTGTAAGGCAGAGCCATGTTAAGTCATGTGACATGTACAGTACAGAGTATAAGGCAGAGCCATGTTAAGTCATGTGACATGTACAGTACAGAGTGTAAGGCAGAGCCATGTTAAGTCATGTGACATGTACAGTACAGAGTGTAAGGCAGAGCCATGTTAAGTCATGTGACATGTACAGTACAGAGTGTAAGGCAGAGCCATGTTAAGTCATGTGACATGTACAGTACAGTGTGTAAGGAAGCAGGAAGCTTAGTTATGTAGTTATGTAGCTCCAGGCCTCCTGCAGTCTTTCTAGGAATTATTTGGATTGGCCTCAGCTATTCCTGGAAATAAGGTTCAGCACAGTGAAGGCCGAGGTGTGTGTGTGTGTGTGTGTGTGTGTGTGTGTGTGTGTGTGTGTGTGTGTGTGCGTGCGTGTGTGCGTGTGTGTGTGCGTGCGTGCGTGCGTGCGTGCGTGTGTGTGTGCGTGCGTGCGTGCGTGCGTGTGTGTGTAAATTACATGCAGGGCGGGACGCAGTAGTACTGAGCAGGCTGGAACAGATGACAGTAACTGTACAGGCTGGAAAGTGAGCTTTGATAGGCAGAAATCTTAAACAGCAAGTAATCATTGTAAATGACTGCTAAATTAGTTTCATATTGCCTTAATATGCAGTAGTTTTCATTTGTTTACTGTTACATGGATTATAATGGCAGATGATGTAGCGCTACAGCGCCGCCTTGTGGCTTCTCCCGCAATTAGTTTGAGAGACTTCTCCTGGTGGATTGTGGGATATTTCCTCATTCTCTCACAGACTCGCAGCAGAACTGTTAACAGGCACGGTTGCAGCCAGGGCGCCAGGGCTATATTTTGCATCATAGAAGGTAGGCTACGGTAAAAGAGTTGAAACTAAACTGGTTGTGCATTTTGTTCATATGTTTGTAACTTGTTAACCATTTTATTTAGTCACTTACCTTGTTGCTTCTGCATTGTCCGTGTTTGTTATCTCAAAGAGCTCCAAGCTAAGAAGCACAGCAGCTAAAGCGCATGCTAGCCAGGAGGGCTGATGTCCGACACTCGAGGTATATAAATATTGAATTCATGCATTACTAGTGGAATTGGGTCATATATGAGTAACACTGCACTGCATGTTGAATTGGCTCGCTTAAAAGCAGTGGATTTCATCAAACTGTGAACATACATGTTTTCGACTGGCTGCTTGCTTGGTCACAGCAATGCATTACAAAGGACTACAAAACCCCGCCTTCACCTCATTCAAACAAAGCCTCACAACAGGGGCGGTTTTAGCATCAGAGCTTTGGGTGGGCTCAGCCCACCCAAAGGTCATGGACCACTGAACCCCTAGGGGGGTCCGGGGGCATGCCCCCCCGGAAGAAAATTTTGTACAGTTTCAAGTAAAAATGGATCAAACTGGCGCACTTTGAGATCAAAATGAAGAGACTAGATCTATGAAGAACTACACACATCAATATCTTCTTTACCGTTCTGTGGTTTTACAGCAATGAAAAAATAATTGTTTCCCTATATATACTATATATATTCTGCATACAGGTTACTATATGGTAGAATTATGCTTGCATAAATAATACCAAAATCACTTCAGGGGAGTTTCAAGTAAAGTAACATTTTGCTTTGTAGGCAAAACAAAAGTAAAATTAAATCAAAAGGGAACTTCCTAACTTATTGGCTGGAATAATATTCCGACAAGATAATAATATACTGTAAGCACTAAAGCAGGAGTTTGCAGTCAACTAGTTGAAATTAATATGTGGCAGTATTTGTGGGGGTCAAAATCTATGTAGGGTGTACCACCACAAATAGATCAGTGTATGGGAAACACTGACTATTAAATTGTGTGACTAGAAAGACACCAATAAATCTGAGAAAATGTACTTTAATTTTGAACAACAGCACTACAACGGTGGCATTACAAATGGTATTATGAAATTATTGTGTGAAAAAACAAGAATGCCACTTTTTTCATGAACTTTAAGCAGAAAATTAAAA
Source organism: Poromitra crassiceps (assembly GCF_964638095.1). Classification (NCBI taxonomy): domain Eukaryota; kingdom Metazoa; phylum Chordata; class Actinopteri; order Beryciformes; family Melamphaidae; genus Poromitra; species Poromitra crassiceps. Next base: position 13,098,363 of record NC_139645.1, on the reverse strand, counting down.
CATAGTTTTAAAGCAAAAATAAATAATAAATAAAGATCATTTTAACATTGGCTCAACCAGCCCATCTTACTGACCACCAGGGGTCCTGGTCCTTAATCCCTTTTTATTACTCCCATGCCACTGGTACTGTACACAAACAAGGCTATTTAAATATCTGCCTTGCACTCCCTTAGAGCAGGGGTGTCAGACTCATATTAGGTAGAGGGCCGGATTTGCTCAACTGAGACCTCATGGGGGCCGGATTTTTTTTTTACTAAAATCAATTCGACTCATTTACCCATTTACTTCACAAAAGAAATACTCCTCTTTCCATTTCTCTTGAAACTGCCTGCATTCCGTGTCAACCTTTCTCTTTTTCGACAGCATCTTGTTCAGGGGCGGACTGGGATCATAATTCAGGCCGGGCATTAGATACCAAGCAGGCCAGGCCGATACGGGCCGACGCGCGTGCCGGCGTCAGAAAAATCTGGGCCGTTTAAAGCTCAATTTGGGCCGTTTGAAGCCAGATGTGGGCCGTTTGAAGCCCAATTTGGGTCGTTTAAAGCCCGATTTGGGCCGTTTGAAGCCCGATTTGGGCCGTTTGAAGCCCAATTTGGGCCGTTTGAAGCCCAATTTGGGCCAAGTCCAATTTTACAATGAGATGCACCCACTTTAATCCTGAATAAAGTAATAAAACCACTAGTAAACCAGTAGGCGGCGCCTGGCCTGCTGTTCAGTGAGTGGCCTGACTGCGGGCACAATTTTTTTTTTTTTTTTTTTTTTGCAGGCCAGGCCAGGCCAGGCCACCGGGCATTTGCCCGACGTGCCCGATTATGCAGTCCGCGCCTGATCTTGTTGATTCTTTTGTTCTTTGGTAGGTAGCTGAATGCGCGATTCAATTCCAGCGTGGCATCATGGCGGCTTTGTTTACACCTGATGACCTACTGACATACTTCCTTGTAGTGCAGGTTAATTAACTTATGAATGAACTCTTAGCTTGCTTATTAGCCACACGTAGTTCATGATAATGGGGTGCGAATTTAATAATAATAATAATATATATATATATATTTTTTAATATTCCAAAACATCTCGCGGGCCGGATGAAACCTGCCCGTGGGCCGGATCCGGCCCGCGGGCCGTATCTCTGACATCCCTGCCTTAGAGGAAAATAACAAGCCTGTAAGAACTTTTATTGAGATACTGAACTAACATCACAGCAAGACATGAGTGATGCCATGCACGCATGTTAAGCTATCGTCATCATCACATCAGACAGGCTGTGTAAAGCAGCCACTTGCGATTCTGAAGGGCTTAATTTCATTCAGATAACAAGGGACCCGTTTGAAAATGTTTGTCACTTATGCCCATATGTTTCTCAAAAAACATCACATCCATTTACACCCGCTTACTGCGAGCTAGCATGACATGGCTGGCTGGTGCCATGGTAGCCTACCTACCTTCCTCCAGTCCACCTGTTTGTCTGGCAGGCACAGCGACAAGTTCTTTTGTTTAGCCTACGACAACGTTACGTGCTAATTTGCATATCAATATGCGCTAATTAAGTAACTACTAACGACTCTGACTGCTCAATGCTCACCTCAGTTTCATTGATCATGAGTGGGGAGAACGATTGTGTGGACTGTGGAGGACCACTTCGCTGCTGTACTGTGTGTGTGACCTGTGTGAAGTGATGTGGGATTAGGCAGATAGATGGAGGAGGGAGCGCCTGCGCAGCCGCGGTTCTAGAAACTTTTCGGGTGGGCTGAACCCCCCTAAATTTTTGTCTCAGCCCACCCTAAGAACATAGAGGGGGGGTGGAAACATGCACACAGCGCATTGAGTGTAGTCAGAAACTGCTACTGACCACCATGGATTTGGAGAGGGATTAAAAAAAAAAAAAAAAAAAAAAAAAAAGTTTTTTTGCCTCTATTTTTTTGGGTGGGCTGAGACTATTTTTGGGTGGGCTAAAGCCCACCCAAAAACGGCCTAGAACCGCCCCTGCCTCACAACCCCCACCTGAACCATCTGTATTACAATGGGCGGGGCGTCGGTGAGTTCAAAGGTGTGAGGTCACTGGCGCTATATAAACAGCTGTTTACAGTTGTTCTCTGCCTCTTTCAGACCACCACCCAGCTGTGATCACCAAACAGACGTTTTCTACAGACATTCCAGGACAGTAGACCAGGAGGACGAGGCCTCTGATCAAGATTTATTTGTGATCCGATCCAGTCTACAAACTGTGCACAAGCAAGGACAACTTTGGAAACGCAAAGACTCCAAGTAAGGCTGAATCATCTGGCAGAATTAAATTAGCCTTTTTGTTAGATGTATAGTGCTACCCCAGGCTAGTATAGTCTGCATACTGATCATATGGAATTATCTTCTATAATCATAGAGGACGATAGTGATGATGATCTCCTTTGTTTATTGAGTAGCCTAATGATACAAGTTTATAAGGCATCTCTCTCTTGATCTCCGTTATTAGACACAATCCCAAATTCTCTCATGTCCAACTTAGTGACTCGGCTCAATAATTTGAGAAAACCAAGGCCGTCGCTGTCGGAGCCTTTTGGTTTATGACCCTTTGTTCTCACACACACACACACACACACACCACTTGAGTTGTTTTGATTCATTCTGTTTGATATCCTTAAATTAATACAATAAATCTAATTAATATTCTGCTTTTTGTCTTTCATTCATCAGAATCACTTTTATTGCCACAATATACAAGATTACATACATTACATTTGTCTGTATTCATTGAAATGATCCTCTGCTATTTAAGAACTCACAAACCTTCAACCTTTAGATTGTTAATATTTGTATATCTTCAAAACTATGTATGCTTATCTCAATAGATTTTAAGCTACATAGTAACCATTCGATTTTGAACAATTCCCTAAAGAGTTTGAGACCCCAATTTGTAATTAAATTGTATACTTAATTCAACCCTCCTCTATATCTACAGAGCTTCTTGGTGGGGGGACAGACATCTGGTGTAGGAGGGGAGGAGCATTGTCCAAATGAATTCTTCAGAAGAGGTGAGAACAATATCACTGTTGTATCACTGATGTTGCAACACACACACACACACACACACACACACACACACACACACACACACACACACACACACACACACACACACACACACACACACTGTGTCCCCCTGTCCTAATTCTTTCTTTATGTCTTCCTTTATGGAAACAGAGAGACACCAAGAGACCCAAACGCATTCACACTGGAGAGAAGCCCTACCACTGTGACCAATGTGGGAGCAGTTTCAGTGCGTTAGGTAACCTGAAAACCCATCAACGCATTCACACTGGAGAGAAGCCCTACCACTGTGACCAATGTGGGAGCAGTTTCAGTGCGTTAGGTAACCTGAAAACCCATCAACGCATTCACACTGGAGAGAAGCCCTACCACTGTGACCAATGTGGGAGCAGTTTCAGTGCGTTAGGTAACCTGAAAACCCATCAACGCATTCACACTGGAGAGAAGCCCTACCACTGTGACCAATGTGGGAGCAGTTTCATTCACTCACGTGACCTAAAAAGACATCAACGCATTCACACTGGAGAGAAGCCCTACCACTGTGACCAATGTGGGAGCAGTTTCATTCACTCAGGTGACTTAAAAAGACATCAACGCATTCACACTGGAGAGAAGCCCTACCACTGTGACCAATGTGGGAGCAGTTTCAGTCGGTTAGGTGCCCTAAAAACACATCAACGCATTCACACTGGAGAGAAGCCCTACCACTGTGACCAATGTGGGAGCAGTTTCAGTCAGTTAGGTCACCTAAGAACACATCAACGCATTCACACTGGAGAGAAGCCCTACAACTGTGACCAATGTGGGAGCAGTTTCAGAGATTTCGGTACCCTAAAAAGACATCAACGCATTCACACTGGAGAGAAGCCCTACCACTGTGACCAATGTGGGAGCAGTTTCAGTCAGCTAAGTTCCCTAACAAAACACAAACACATTCACACTGGAACAGGCTACTGGTGTGACCGCTGTAAAAAAATGTTCACCCATTCATCTAATCTGAAGAGACACCGCTGCATCTAACTTGCTGAAGAGCGCCTCCACTGTCTGCAGGCGGAACAAACTTCTCTCTGTCCAACCAAACGTCATTAATTGAGTTCAGTGACAGAGTCTGACTGCATAATTATGTTTGTTTCTCAGCCATACATCTTGCCATTGCTAGAATGTAAACGTCAATGTAAAAATGTCATTACAAAGTAAACGGATATTTTTTTCTCGAGTGCATATTAAAGGCACAGTGAATGTAAAAACCATCTCTTCAGTGTATTCCTTATAGCCTGGCATTTACTAAAGGTACTTAAAGTCACGACAAGCATTACCCATGACATGAATAATCTGTGGCAGCACATTTGAATATTAATGTCTTCATCTAGCGTTTAATTGATGATCAAGTTTAACAATTAAACTTTATTGTGATTTCATTGTAGAGTTTGCAGGGTCAAAGTGAGGCTATCCTTTTGGGTGGGATCAATGTTTTGTACCACCACGTGGCAGTTACCTGCAATGGGACTGCTGCAGGTGTAGCAGTAGCACAAGTTTGGTTAGCTACCTGTGTGAGCTTTATTGCCTTATTAGCCTTACTGTTAGATGTGTAGCACATATCCTACTGATCCTACTGAGCTCAACTGGCTACCAGTTGAAGCCAGAGTAGCTCAGCTTAGGCTCAACATGGTGCACAAAATCGTTACCAACAGGGCACCCAAGTACCTCAGTAGCTACTTCCCAAGTGTTCTGGAATCCCACAGCCACAGAACTAGATCTAGCTTGGCCAACCTGCATCCTCCAAGGTGTAGGACAAAGATGGGGCAATGCTCCTTTGCCTACTTAGGAGCCCAGGAATGGAACGAGTTGCCTTTGAACATCAAACAAAGCCTGAATCCAAATAGCTTTAAGGTGAACGTTAGGAAATGGTTCATAGAAAAAGTCCAGGATTGATTTGAGTAAGTACTGTGGTCAGGTAGTATTTTGTTTAGTTATTGACTGTTTTTTTATGAGGTAGTGTTGACTTGTAATGTTGACGTGATTATATTTGATTATGTATTTTGTTGTGTGCCAAGACCAAGGACCACAACGGAAATAAGTCTATGACTTTTTTGTGTTATCCTTGACATATTTTAATGATACGTGACAATCTTTTATCATGTATTGTATCTACTGTCCAATAAACTAAACTAAACTAAATCATATATTATGGAATATATCTTCTACAATCATTGAGGATGATAGTGATGATCTGCATTGTTTATTGAGTATTGATTACGACTACGGACTCCAACGATTAGCCTATAGCCTACAGTACATTGCAGAATGACAGTAACCTTGTTAATGAGGGGGGAATACTGTAGGCCAGGGGTTTTCAAAGTCTGAGACTGTGGGCCTCCCCCAGACAAGATTCAAGATTCAATAGTTTTATTGCCATATCAACCAAAATTGATTGGAATTTGTCTTGGCATGCTCAAACAGACAAAACAATCACAGTAACAGACCATGAGAGACAGACAATACAACTACACATCTGCTGCAATGTATAAAAAGTAGAGGAACATGCAATCAAAAACAACTGCAAAATGAAAAACAGTATGCAATACAGTGTACAGTGCAGGGTAGGCACAGGCGGCTAGTGCAACAAAAAAAAGTGCACAATGCATTAAAGTGTCTGGTGCATTAAAAGACCAGGGGGTCAAATTAAATTGGGGTGGTGTCAGGTGAACTGAACTGAGGAGGAGTTAAGGGCCCTCACTGCTTCAGGGTATGAGCTGTTACGCAGACGAGTGGTTCGGCATTTGATGCTGCGTACCCTTCTTCCCGAAGGAAGGGGGGCAAAGAGAGCATTGGCTGGATGGGAGGGGTCCCTTATTATCTTCAGCCCTAGCTTCAATATGCGCTCGTTATAAATGTCGCATATTCTTGGCAAATCCTTACCTATGATCTTCGATGCCGTTTTCACGACCCTGTTCAGCTGTTCTCTGTCTTCAGCTGAACAGTTACCAAACCAAACTGTGATAGAGAATGTGAGCACACTCTCTATCATAGCTCGGTAGAAGTGACACATCCCTATCTTTGAGACTTTGAATTTCCTGAGTTGCCTCAGGAAGAACAAACGTTGGTTGGCTTTCTTTACGATAAGGCTCACATTGACGTTCCATTTAAGAGAAGAGGAAATCGTGGTCCCCAGGAATTTGAAACTTTCCACCTTCTCAACAGCCTGATCATTTATGATTAAAGGCTGGAGTTCAGCTTTATTTTTGCAGAAATCCACAATCATCTTGGGAAAAGGTGCCCCCTCGCTCAATTCCTGGATGTATATGGAATCATTATGTTGTTTGATCCCATAGACAGGAGTGCACTCAACAATTCAGCCAAGATAGCCTTGATATTGCTGTTTTGACTTCAGACCACAGCAAATACATCAAAAGCTCTGTCTGACGGCATTTGTTTCTGACTCCAGGAAAGTGGGAAAAACTGTCAAATTACCCCAAACTACTGGATCATTGAAGTAAATTGATCTCTTTAACCAAATCACACACATTTAGGCTATTCTGTGATATCTCCTGGTAATAACCAATGTAATGTTTTTTTTTCACTGAGCCTTCCCTGAAACTCCTTGGAGCCCCCCTGGGGAGGCCGCCTCCCACTTTGTTGGCACCTGTGACAGTAAAAATGACAAGAACAACAAACTGCAGCATTCTGTCCAGAATAAAGGTGCCGTCATCATAGATTTGGGAATGTTCTTCATCTGCTGGCTGGCAGCAGACACCTTCTTGGTGTGTGTTCCTCTGTGCAGCTGATGACGAGGTCAACATTCAAGGCCTGTCAAAGGTGACACATTGAGGGAAGAATAACACAACACTGTTTTATTGAGGTACCACACAGAGGTGTTGAGCATGACCCCCAAAGTCATTGGAAATCAGTTTGATGCCAATCAATTATAGCACATTACTTCATCACACACAATTTGGATTTATTTTTTGTTCAGGGTATTTCAAAATGAAGGGGGACATTAGTATAGGTTGTGTTTAGTTTTACATCTCATCTTTGTGATAGGAATTGTCTCTGCTTATAACTGTATGTGTGGCTGCTGTTGTCCTGCAACTTGTCTTTGCTATTATGTCTTGTCTGTGGTAACTGTTGTCCTAATGCTTATGTTTGTCTTTGTCAACACTTGTTTTTGCTCATGAGTTCAAATAAAAGATCTAAGACTTTCTATGCACACAAAAGGCTTATTTTGCTCAAATTTTGCTCACATATTAGTTGAATTGCATGTTAATGAGTACTTGGGCTATCCCTGGGATCTGTTATTGCCTCTATATCCATGAAGAAAGTCAGTCAATCAAGAATCAACCAATCAAAAGGCTTATTTCCATTGTGGACTTTTTCTTACGCTGATATTAACCTAACCAATCATCACTCCTCATGCCTAAACCTAACCAGTCATCAAAGCATGCTCGTTTTAGTTGAATCCCAACATGAAGTATGATTGAATGTGGCAGCTCTTAATTTTCTGACCACTAGAGGGTAGGGCTGGTCAATATATCAATTTTATATTGATATTGTGATATGAGACTAGATCCAGTATCATCTTAGATTTTGGATATCGTTATATCGTGATATGGCATAAGTGTTTTTTCCTGGTTTTAAACAATGTGTGTGAACATACAAGTTATTTGTATTTTAATCGACCTATGGCAGCAGCCTGTACACCTACTCAGAGCCATGTGGAATCATGTGACATGTACAGTAAAGCCTGTAAGGCAGAGCCATGTTAAGTCATGTGACATGTACAGTACAGAGTGTAAGGCAGAGCCATGTTAAGTCATGTGACATGTACAGTACAGAGTGTAAGGCAGAGCCATGTTAAGTCATGTGACATGTACAGTACAGAGTGTAAGGCAGAACCATGTTAAGTCATGTGACATGTACAGTACAGAGTGTAAGGCAGAGCCATGTTAAGTCATGTGACATGTACAGTACAGAGTGTAAGGCAGAGCCATGTTAAGTCATGTGACATGTACAGTACAGAGTGTAAGGCAGAACCATGTTAAGTCATGTGACATGTAGCTACAGTACAGAGTATAAGGCAGAGCCATGTGGAGTCATGTGACATGTACAGTACAGAGTGTAAGGCAGAGCCATGTGGAGTCATGTGACATGTACAGTACAGAGTGTAAGGCAGAGCCATGTGGAGTCATGTGACATGTACAGTACAGAGTGTAATGCAGAGCCATGTTAAGTCATGTGACATGTACAGTACAGAGTGTAATGCAGAGCCATGTTAAGTCATGTGACATGTACAGTACAGAGTGTAAGGCAGAGCCACGTAGAGTCATGTGACATGATGATGTACAGTACAGTGTGTAAGGCAGAGCCATGTTAAGTCATGTGACATGTACAGTACAGAGTGTAAGGCAGAGCCATGTTAAGTCATGTGACATGTACAGTACAGTGTGTAAGGCAGAGCCATGTTAAGTCATGTGACATGTACAGTACCGTGTGTAAGGCAGAGCCACGTAGAGTCATGTGACATGATGATGTACAGTACAGAGTGTAAGGCAGAGCCATGTTAAGTCATGTGACATGTACAGTACAGTGTGTAAGGCAGAGCCATGTTAAGTCATGTGACATGTACAGTACAGTGTGTAAGGCAGAGCCACGTGGAGTCATGTGACATGTAGGCCTACAGTACAGTGTGTAAGGAAGCAGGAAGCTTAGTTATGTAGTTATGTAGCTCCAGGCCTCCTGCAGTCTTTCTAGGAATTATTTGGCCTCAGCTATTCCTGGAAATAAGCTCTTCAGCACAGTGAAGGCCGAGGCACGTTGTGTGTGTGTGTGTGTGTGTGTGTGTGTGTGTGTGTGTGTGTGTGTGTGTGTGTGTGTGTGTGTGTGTGTGTGTGTGTGCGTGCGTGCGTGTGCGCGTGCGTGCGTGTGCGTGTGTAAATTACATGCAGGGGGGGAGGCAGTAGTACTGAGCAGGCTGGAACAGATGACAGTAACTGTACAGGCTGGAAAGTGAGCTTTGATAGGCAGAAATCTTAAACAGCAAGTAATCATTGTAAATGACTGCTAAATTATTTTCATATTGCCTTAATATGCAGTAGTTTTAATTTGTTTACTGTAACATGGATTATCATGGCAGATGATGTAGCGCTACAGCGCCGCCTTGTGGCTTCTCCTGCAATTAGTTTGAGAGACTTCTCCTGGTGCATTGTGGGATATTTCCTCATTCTCTCACAGACTCGCAGCAGAACACAGCAGCCAGGGCGCCAGGACTATATTTTGCATCATAGAAGGTAGGCTACGGTAAAAGAGTTGAAACTAAACTGGTTGTGCATTTCGTTCGTTTGTAACTTTATTTGTTTACTTACCATTTTGTTGCTTCTGCATTGTCCGTGTTTGTTTTCTCAAAGAAGAGCTCCAAGCCAAGAAGCACAGCAGCTAAAGCGCATGCTAGCCAGGAGGGCTGATGTCCGACACTCGAGGTATGTAAATATTGAATTCATGCATTACTAGTGGAATTGGGTCATATATGAGTAACACTGCACTGTATGTTGAATTGGCTCGCTTAAAAGCATTGGATTTCATCAAACTGTGAACATACATGTTTTAGACTGGCTGCTTGCTTGGTCACAGCAATGCATTACAAAGGACTACAAAACCCCGCCTTCACCTCATTCAAACAAAGCCTCACAACCCCCACCTGAACCATCTGTACTACAATGGGCGGGGCGTCGGTGAGTTCAAAGGTGTGAGGTCACCGGCGCTATATAAACAGCTGTTTACAGTTGTTTTCTGTCTCTTTAGACCTCCGCCCAGCTGTGATCACCAAAGAGACGGTTTCTACAGACATTCCAGGACAATAGACCAGGAGGACTAGGCCTCTGATCAAGATTTATTTGTGATCCGATCCAGTCTACAAACTGCGCACAAGCAAGGACAACTTTGGAAACGCAAAGACTCCAAGTAAGGCTGAATCATCTGGCAGAACTAAATTAGCCTTATTGTTAGATGTATAGTGTGCATACTGATCATATGGAATTATCTTCTATAATCTGAGGACGATAGTGATGATGATCTCCTTTGTTTATTGAGTAGCCTAGGATACAAGTTCATAAGGCATCTCTCTCTTGATCTCCGTTATTAGACACAATCCCAAATTCTCTCATGTCCAACTTAGTGACTCAGCTCAATCATTCGAGAAAACCAAGGCCGGTCACTGTCGGAGCCTTGATTTATGACCCTTTGTTCTCTCTCTCTCACACACACAAACACACACGCACGCACACACACACACACACACACACACACACGCACACACGCACACACACCACTTGAGTTGTTTTGATTCATTCTGCTTGATATCCTTAAATTAATACAATACATCTCATTCATATTCTGCTTATTGTCTTTCATTGATCAGAATCACTTTCATTGCCACAATATGCAAGATTACATACATTACATTTGTCTGTATTCATTGAAATGATCCTCTGCTATTTGAGAACTCACAAATCTTCAACCTTTAGATTGCTAATATTTGTATACCTTCAAAACTATGTATGCTTATCTCAATAGATTTTAAGCTACATAGTAACCATTCGATTCTGAACAATTCCCTAAAGAGTTTGAGACCCCAATTTGTAATTAAATTGTATACTTAATTTAACACTGCTGTATATCTACAGAGCTCCTTGGTGGGGGGACAGACATCTGGTGTAGGAGGGGAGGAGCATTGTCCAAATGAATTCTCCAGAAGAGGTGAGAACAATATCACTGTTGTATCACTGATGTTGCAACACACACACACACACACACACACACACACACACACACACACACACACACACACACACTGTGTCCCCCTGTCCTAATTCTTTCTTTATGTCTTCCTTTATGGAAACAGAGAGACACGAAGAGACCCAAACGCATTCACACTGGAGAGAAGCCCTACCACTGTGACCAATGTGGGAGCAGTTTCAGTCTGTTAGGTAACCTAAAAACCCATCAACGCATTCACACCGGAGAGAAGCCCTACCACTGTGACCAATGTGGGAGCAGTTTCAGTCAGTTAGGTACCCTAAAAACACATCAACGCATTCACACTGGAGAGAAGCCCTACCACTGTGACCAATGTGGGAGCAGTTTCACTCAGTTAGGTAACCTAAAGACACACAAACACATTCACACTGGAGACAAGCCCTACCACTGTGATCAATGTGGGAGCAGTTTCACTCAGTTAGGTCACCTAGAAACACACAAACGCATTCACACTGAAGATAAGCCCTACCACTGTGACCAATGTGGGAGCAGTTTCAGTCGGTTAGGTAACCTAAGAACACATCAACGCCTTCACACTGGAGAGAAGCCCTACCACTGTGACCAATGTGGGAGCAGTTTCAGTCGGTTAGGTGATCTAAAAACACATCAACGCATTCACACTGGAGAGAAGCCCTACCACTGTGACCAATGTGGGAGCAGTTTCAGTCAGTTAGGTACCCTAAAAACACATCAACGCATTCACACTGGAGAGAAGCCCTACCACTGTGATCAATGTGGGAGCAGTTTCACTCAGTTAGGTCACCTAGAAACACACAAACGCATTCACACTGAAGATAAGCCCTACCACTGTGACCAATGTGGGAGCAGTTTCAGTCGGTTAGGTAACCTAAGAACACATCAACGCCTTCACACTGGAGAGAAGCCCTACCACTGTGACCAATGTGGGAGCAGTTTCAGTCGGTTAGGTGATCTAAAAACACATCAACGCATTCACACTGGAGAGAAGCCCTATCACTGTGACCAATGTGGGAGCAGTTTCAGTCGGTTAGGTCACCTAGAAACACACAAACGCATTCACACTGGAGAGAAGCCCTACCACTGTGACCAATGTGGGAGCAGTTTCAGTCGGTTAGGTCACCTAGAAACACACAAACGCATTCACACTGGAGAGAAGCCCTACCACTGTGACCAATGTGGGAGCAGTTTCAGTCAGTTAGGTACCCTAAAAACACATCAACGCATTCACACTGGAGAGAAGCCCTACCACTGTGACCAATGTGGGAGCAGTTTCAGTCGGTTAGGTCACCTAGAAACACACAAACGCATTCACAATGGAACGGGCTACTGGTGTGACTGCTGTAAGAAAATGTTCACTCAGTCATCTAATCTGAAGAAACACCGCTGCCGCTAACCTGCTGAAGATCGCCTCCACTGTCTGCAGGCGGAAACAAACTTCTCCAAATGTCATTAATTGAGTTCAGTGACAGAGTCTGACTGCATAATTATGTTTGTTTCTCAGCCATACATCTTGCCATTGCTAGAATGTAAACGTCAATGTAAAAATGTCATTACAAAGTAAATGGATAATTTTTTCTGACCCACCATACAGAACGTTATATTTTGTATTGACATATATTGAGATATATTGTCCCTAAAGTTTACTAACGTGAATTAAACAAGAGCAGTGACATCAACAAAGGCGAGTGCATATTAAAGGCACAGTGAATGTAAACTCCATCTCTTCAGTGTATTCCTTATAGCCTGGCATTTACTAAAGGTACTTAAAGTCACGACAAGCATTACCCATGACATGAATAATCTGTGGCAGCACATTTGAATATTAATGTCTTCATCTAGCGTTTAATTGATGATCAAGTTTAACAATTACACTTTATTGTGATTTGGTTGTAGAGTTTGCAGGGTCAAAGTGAGGCTATCCTTTTGGGTGGAGTAAATGTTTTGTACCACCACGTGGCAGTTACCTGCAATGGGACTGCTGCAGGTGTAGCAGTAGCACAAGTTTGGTTAGCTACCTGTGTGAGCTTTATTGCCTTATTAGCCTTACTGTTAGATGTGTAACACATATCCTACGGATCATATATTATGGAATATATCTTCTACAATCATTGAGGATGATCGTGATGATCTGCGTTGTTTATTGAGTATTGATTATGACTACGGACTCCCAATGATTAGCCTATAGCCTACAGTACATTGCAGAATGACAGTAACCTTGTTAATGACTCCGGGAAAGTGGGAAAAACTGTCAAATTACCCCAAACTACTGGATCATTGAAGCAAATTGATCTCTTTAACCAAATCACACACATTTAGGCGATTCTATGATATCTCCTGGTAATAACCAATGTAATGTTTTTGTTCACTGAGCCTTCCCTGAAACTGCTTGGGGAGGCCCGCCTCCCACTTTGAAAACCTCTGCTGTAGGCTAATTCTCTCATTCAAAGCATGTTGGCACCTGTGACAGTAAAAATGACAAGAACAAACAAACTGCAGCATTCTGTCCAGAATAAAGGTGCCGTCATCATAGATTTGGGAATGTTCTTCATCTGCTGGCTGGCAGCAGATACCTTCTTGGTGTGTGTTCCTCTGTGCAGCTGATGACCAGGTCAACATTCAAGGCCTGTCAAAGGTGACATTGAGGGAAGAGTAACACAACACTGTTTTATTGAGGTACCACACAAAGGTGTTGAGCATGACCCCCAGAGTCATTGGAAATCCGTTTGATGCCAATCAATTATAGCACATTACTTCATCACACACAATTTGGATTTATTTTTTGTTCGGGGTATTTAAAAATGAAGGGTGACATATTAGTATAGGTTGTGTTTAGTTTTACATCTCATTTTTGTGTTAGGAATTGTCTCTGCTTATAACTATGTGTGACTGCTGTTGTCCTGCAACTTGTCTTTGCTAGTATTATGTCTTGTCTGTGGTAACTGTTGTCCTAATGCTTATGTTTGTCTTTGTCAACACTCTTGTTTTTGCTCATGAGTTAAAATAAAAGATCTAAGACTTTCTATGCACACAAAAGGCTTATTTTGCTCAAATTTTGCTCACATATTACCGTAAATTCCGGACTATAAGCCGCGGCTTTTTTCCCGTTTTTTGGCCCCTGCGGCTTATATAACGGTGCGTCTTATCTATGGATTTTTTCAGAAAAAAAAAAAAAAAAAAAAAAAATCTCTCTTTTTTAGCACTCTTTCTAACTATAAATCCACTTCTGTTTTAATTTCCTCTCTTGCCCTCTTTTCACCACACCGCGGACACTGTGTGCACTGTAAAAATAAACAACGGTGGTGTTGTGTTATGTTGTTTTGTTGAAATGTTATGGTAATACGGTAAATGGGAGCTTCCTCAAACAGCCATCTCTTTCCCGACAACCCCCTCTGTGCGTGACCACTTACATATGGTAATTACGGTAAGCAAACGGCCACAAGCCCATCAACTCCCTCCCCCGACTACCAGGAGAAAATTACAAACTTCGGCGAATTCACACAAAGGAAGATCAAGGAATATTCCATCGAACCGGAGCAGATCATAAATATGGATGAAGTGCCTTTGACGTTCGACCTGCCACTCACTCGGACTGTTAACAAGAAGCGCCCTGGAGGATTCTTTCACCAAAAAAAAGCTTTGCTCGTTCTCGACAGCATGAGAACGAGCAGTAGATGATCATGAGGTGGTTTTTCAGACGTGTCGATATAGCAGTTTATCGCAAAAGTGTAATGGAAACACATTTTTCGCATTTGCACGTCATGTGACCCATATTATCCCTTGGAAAAGGAGCGGAAAATAAGTTTGGTAAGTAAGGTTCGATAGCCGTGTCAAAACCTCCGCAGCAAGTGGAAAACTTTGAAGCAACGCTACCTAGCAGAAAGACGAGTGTTGTGCAAAAGCGTAGCCGGGCAAATTAGATAATGTTTAATGGCAGAAATCGGTCCATGGTGACAGCAGGCTGCCTGTGTGCGCGCATTTGGCACAGCGGCGAGATGAGAGGATGAAAAGCACACACTGGTGCGGTGGTGCTGTCTGAAGTGAATACAGTGACTGTGAGTAGGCTAATACATTGCACACGTTTCAGGTGCAATTATAGAACCAAATCAGCCTTTTCCCCCCTCCATCTCTAAATCGGACCAGTTGTAGGCTATTAGGCTACCTTTTTTCCTCTGCCTGTTGCGCTGACTGCATTCACGCAGCCAGCAACATTTTGCGACTCATTTTCTTTTGAATTGATAATCAGGCTCGTTTATATGCATTGTAACTTCATGTTGGGATTTCCATTGACCATTGGTTGGATTTGAGCATGCAGGGGACGGGATATGGGGCAGATCCCCGTGCGTAATCACTGTGGCAGCTGCTGCAACGGGGAATCACTCAAACGCAACTTCAATGGAAACGCCTACAAGTCGCAATTGTACATTGTCGAAGTTGTAGAAATATCGCAATTCTTTTGCGAAAAACTGTAATGGAAACACAGCTATAGATGAAGAGGAGTTCGTTGGTTTTGAGTGACAATGAAGGAGAGAGGAGAGTGGTTGACGAAGCCACCCTGAACCTGTTCGTTTCCGACACTGAAGATGAGGACTTTGGTGGTTTCAGTAAGCAGGAAGAAGAGGAAGACGAGCATTAGTGACTTGACTTCTCTGGTTACAGGTTTGCTGCACATATAGCCTATTGTTGTGTGATTTTGTCTGGGGATTAGTGACCTGACTTTTGTTTTGTTTTGTTGAAATGTTAATAAATGGGAGCTTCCCCAAACAGCCATCGCTTTCCCGACATTCCTCTCTGTGCACGAACCCTTTCATATGGTAATTAAACATCAAAACACCCGCGGCTTATAGACCGGTGCGGCTTATAGAAGAAAAAAATAGTCAATTTTGGTCCCGCGGCTTATACACCGGTGCGTCTTATAGTCCGGAATTTACGGTAGTTTAAATGTGTGTTAATGAGCACTTGGGCTATCCCTTGGATCTGTTATTGCCTCTATATCCATGAATAAAGTCAGTCAATGAAGAATCAATCAACCAATCAAAAGGCTTATTTCCATTGTGGACTTTTTCTTACCCTGATATTAACCTAACCAATCATCACTCCTCATGCCTAAACCTAACCAGTCATCAAAGCATGCTCGTTTGAGTTGAATCCCAAGGTGAAGTAAACATCAAAAGATGCTCCGCTACAAACAGAAACCGCAGGACCACCGCGAGGACAACACACCGCAGCCCCCGTGGACCCCGCCCGCAGCAAAGCACCCCCGACGTTCACTTCACATCAAAGATGCCTTGCCACAAGCAGAAACCGCAGGAGCCACGACATGCCGCCCCCACGGCGGTATTCCTTGGTGAGAGTGTGGCCAGAGCACTCACACCATTGGAAACCCTTCTACATCCTCAGCAGGTATCTCAGGGTCACCAGCGTTTCGCCCCCCCCAGCCTGTACGCCTCGCCTGAGTGGGGCTGCGAAGATTAATCTTCGCCTGTAGAAGGGCTCCAACTGCGAGCTCTAGTCAGCCACACCCATCTTGCACCTCCTCTTCTTGTGCTCTGAGCAGGTTGAGCAAAGAGGTCCTGTGGTTTGACTCCTGGCCCCGGTCCTCCGCCGACTAACAAGCAGTACTAATAAACTCAGACATAAATGAAGACATGAAGTATGATTGAATGTGGCAGCTCTTAATATATCAATTTTATATTGATATTGTGATATGAGACTAGATCCAGTATCATCTTAGATTTTGGATATCGTTATATCGTGATATGGCATAAGTGTTTTTTCCTGGTTTTAAACAATGTGTGTGAACATAGAAGTTATTTGTATTTTAATCGACCTATGGCAGCAGCCTGTACACCATACTCAGAGTCATGTGACATGTAGCTACAGTACAGAGTGTAAGGCAGAGCCATGTGGAGTCATGTGACATGTGCAGTACAGAGTGTAAGGCAGAGCCATGTTAAGTCATGTGACATGTACAGTACAGAGTGTAAGGCAGAGCCATGTTAAGTCATGTGACATGTACAGTACAGAGTGTAAGGCAGAGCCATGTTAAGTCATGTGACATGTACAGTACAGAGTGTAAGGCAGAGCCATGTTAAGTCATGTGACATGTACGTACAGAGTGTAAGGCAGAGCCATGTTAAGTCATGTGACATGTACAGTACAGAGTGTAAGGCAGAGCCATGTTAAGTCATGTGACATGTACAGTACAGAGTATAGACCAAATCAGCGGGGATGTTTACATTTACTTCCGGGTACCCCTGAGGTCCACACATTATAATGGCGGTGGACGGCACAAACTGACGTGTTGAAGACAAAAACAGACAAAGAAGACAAAAATGGTTCGTCCGTGTTGTGTTGTTGTTTAATATCATTCATAACAACACTTTCACTAACGTTAGTGGAGAACAGACTAGCTAATTTACCTGTTGGACCAGACCAGAGTAGACTTGAAGCTAAATTAAATTAACGTGGCGTCAGTAGCTCTGTTTGTAACGTTAACGAGTCTGCAAAAAAACAGCGAGTTTGACAGACAAACAAACGTTATTAGCTAGCTAACACTACATAAAACAAACACAGAAGAAAGGCTAGATACGTCGGACAAGCATGTTTACCAACCGTTTAACCATTTAAATTGAAAGTAGTCGGCCGAAAACAACGAGAGGGTTTGACAGCATTTATTTGACAACATGCACATTTAAACCTGCCGCCTTCCCCAAGTGGTACCCGGAAGTAAATTTGTTTACATGATGACGTCACGGTGATTAGCCATGTTAAGTCATGTGACATGTACAGTACAGACTCAGAGTGTAAGGCAGAGCCATGTTGTCATGTGACATGTACAGTAGGCTACAGTGTGTAAGGAAGCAGGAAGCTTAGTTATGTAGTTATGTAGCTCCAGGCCTCCTGCAGTCTTTCTAGGAATTATTTGGATTGGCCTCAGCTATTCCTGGAAATAAGGTTCAGCACAGTGAAGGCCGAGGTGTGTGTGTGTGTGTGTGTGTGTGTGTGTGTGTGTGTGTGTGTGTGTGTGTGTGTGTGTGTGTGTGTGTGTGTGTGTGTGTGTGTGTGCGTGCGTGCGTGCGTGCGTGTGTGTGTAAATGACATGCAGGGCGGGACACAGTAGTACTGAGCAGGCTGGAACAGATGACAGTAACTGTACAGGCTGGAAAGTGAGCTTTGATAGGCAGAAATCTTAAACAGCAAGTAATCATTGTAAATGACTGCTAAATTAGTTTCATATTGCCTTAATATGCAGTAGTTTTCATTTGTTTACTGTTACATGGATTATAATGGCAGATGATGTAGCGCTACAGCGCCGCCTTGTGGCTTCTCCCGCAATTAGTTTGAGAGACTTCTCCTGGTGCATTGTGGGATATTTCCTCATTCTCTCACAGACTCGCAGCAGAAGAACACAGGCACGGTTGCAGCCAGGGCGCCAGGACTATATTTTGCATCATAGAAGGTAGGTTACGGTAACAGAGTTTAAACTAAACTGGTTGTGCATTTTGTTCATATGTTTGTAACTTGTTAACCATTTTATTTAGTCACTTACCTTGTTGCTTCTGCATTGTCCGTGTTTGTTATCTCAAAGAGCTCCAAGCTAAGAAGCACAGCAGCTAAAGCGCATGCTAGCCAGGAGGGCTGATGTCCGACACTCGAGGTATATAAATATTGAATTCATGCATTACTAGTGGAATTGGGTCATATATGAGTAACACTGCACTGCATGTTGAATTGGCTCGCTTAAAAGCAGTGGATTTCATCAAACTGTGAACATACATGTTTTCGACTGGCTGCTTGCTTGGTCACAGCAATGCATTACAAAGGACTACAAAACCCCGCCTTCACCTCATTCAAACAAAGCCTCACAACCCCCACCTGAACCATCTGTACTACAATGGGCGGGGCGTCGGTGAGTTCAAAGGTGTGAGGTCACCAGCGCTATATAAACAGTTGTTTACAGTTGTTCTCTGCCTCTTTCAGACCACCACCCAGCTGTGATCACCAAACAGACGTTTTCTACAGACATTCCAGGACAGTAGACCAGGAGGACGAGGCCTCTGATCAAGATTTATTTGTGATCCGATCCAGTCTACAAACTGTGCACAAGCAAGGACAACTTTGGAAACGCAAAGACTCCAAGTAAGGCTGAATCATCTGGCAGAATTAAATTAGCATTTTTGTTAGATGTATAGTGCTACCCCAGGCTAGTATAGTCTGCATACTGATCATATGGAATTATCTTCTATAATCATAGAGGACGATAGTGATGATGATCTCCTTTGTTTATTGAGTAGCCTAATGATACAAGTTTATAAGGCATCTCTCTCTTGATCTCCGTTATTAGACGCGATCCCAAATTCTCTCATGTCCAACTTAGTGACGCGGCTCAATAATTTGAGAAAACCAAGGCCGTCGCTGTCGGAGCCTTTTGGTTTATGACCCTTTGTTCTCACACACACACACACACACACACACGTCACACGTCACACACACCACTTGAGTTGTTTTGATTCATTCTGTTTGATATCCTTAAATTAATACAATAAATCTAATTCATATTCTGCTTTTTGTCTTTCATTGATCAGAATCACTTTTATTGCCACAATATACAAGAGTACATCCATTACATTTGTCTGTATTCATTTAAATTATCCTCTGCTATTTAAGAACTCACAAACCTTCAACCTTTAGATTGCTAATATTTGTATACCTTCAAAACTATGTATGCTTATCTCAATAGATTTTAAGCTACATACCATTCGATTTCGAACAATTCCCCAAAGAGTTTGAGATCCCAATTTGTAATTAAATTGTATTACTTAATTTAACCCTGCTGTATATCTACAGAGCTCCTTGGTGGGGGGACAGACATCTGGTGTAGGAGGGGAGGAGCATTGTCCAAATGAATTCTCCAGAAGAGGTGAGAACAATATCACTGTTGTATCACTGATGTTGCAACACACACACACACACACACACACACACACACACACACACACACACACACACACACACTGTGTCCCCCTGTCCTAATTCTTTCTTTATGTCTCCCTTTATGGAAACAGAGAGACACCAAGAGACCCAAACACATTCACACTGGAGAGAAGCCCTACCACTGTGACCAATGTGGGAGCAGTTTCATTCACTCACGTGACCTAAAAAGACATCAACGCATTCACACTGGAGAGAAGCCCTACCACTGTGACCAATGTGGGAGCAGTTTCAGTCTGTTAGGTAACCTAAAAACCCATCAACGCATTCACACTGGAGAGAAGCCCTACAACTGTGACCAATGTGGGAGCAGTTTCAGTCTGTTAGGTAACCTAAAAACCCATCAACGCATTCACACCGGAGAGAAGCCCTACCACTGTGACCAATGTGGGAGCAGTTTCACTCACTTATGTAGCCTAAAAACACACAAACGCATTCACACTGAAGATAAGCCCTACCACTGTGACCAATGTGGGAGCAGTTTCAGTGTGTTAGGTAGCCTAAAAAGACATCAACGCATTCACACTGGAGAGAAGCCCTACCACTGTGACCAATGTGGGAGCAGTTTCAGAATGTTAGGTCACCTAAGAACACATCAACGCATTCACACTGGAGAGAAGCCCTACCACTGTGACCAATGTGGGAGCAGTTTCAGAGATTTCGGTACCCTAAAAAGACATCAACGCATTCACACTGGAGAGAAGCCCTACCACTGTGACCAATGTGGGAGCAGTTTCAGTCAGCTAAGTTCCCTAACAAAACACAAACGCATTCACACTGGAACGGGCTACTGGTGTGACCGCTGTAAGAAAATGTTCACCCATTCATCTAATCTGAAGAGACACCGCTGCATCTAACTTACTGAAGAGCACCTCCACTGTCTGCAGGCGGAACAAACTTCTCTCTGTCCAACCAAACGTCATTGAGTTCAGTGACAGAGTGACTGCATAATTATGTTTGTTTCTCAGCCATACATCTTGCCATTGCTAGAATGTAAACGTCAATGTAAAAATGTCATTACAAAGTAAATGGATTTTTTTTTCTCGAGTGCATATTAAAGGCACAGTGAATGTAAACTCCATCTCTTCAGTGTATTCCTTATAGCCTGGCATTTACTAAAGGTACTTAAAGTCACGACAAGCATTACCCATGACATGAATAATCTGTGGCAGCACATTTGAATATTAATGTCTTCATCTAGCGTTTAATTGATGATCAAGTTTAACAATTACACTTTATTGTGATTTGGTTGTAGAGTTTGCAGGGTCAAAGTGAGGCTATCCTTTTGGGTGGAGTAAATGTTTTGTACCACCACGTGGCAGTTACCTGCAATGGGACTGCTGCAGGTGTAGCAGTAGCACAAGTTTGGTTAGCTACCTGTGTGAGCTTTATTGCCTTATTAGCCTTACTGTTAGATGTGTAGCACATATCCTACTGATCATATATTATGGAATATATCTTCTACAATTATTGAGGATGATCGTGATGATCTGCGTTGTTTATTGAGTATTGATTACGACTACGGACTCCCAATGATTAGCCTATAGCCTACAGTACATTGCAGAATGACAGTAACCTTGTTAATGACTCCGGGAAAGTGGGAAAAACTGTCAAATTACCCCAAACTACTGGATCATTGAAGCAAATTGATCTCTTTAACCAAATCACACACATTTAGGCTATTCTATGATATCTCCTGGTAATAACCAATGTAATGTTTTTGTTCACTGGGCCTTCCCTGAAACTGCTTGGGGAGGCCGCCTCCCACTTTGAAAACCTCTGCTGTAGGCTAATTCTCTCATTCAAAGCATGTTGGCACCTGTGACAGTAAAAATGACAAGAACAAACAAACTGCAGCATTCTGTCCAGAATAAAGGTGCCGTCATCATAGATTTGGGAATGTTCTTCATCTGCTGGCTGGCAGCAGACACCTTCTTGGTGTGTGTTCCTCTGTGCAGCTGATGACGAGGTCAACATTCAAGGCCTGTCAAAGGTGACACATTGAGGGAAGAATAACACAACACTGTTTTATTGAGGTACCACACAAAGGTGTTGAGCATGACCCCCAAAGTCATTGGAAATCCGTTTGATGCCAATCAATTATAGCACATTACTTCATCACACACAATTTGGATTTATTTTTTGTTCGGGGTATTTCAAAATGAAGGGTGACATTAGTATAGGTTGTGTTTAGGTTTTACATCTCATTTTTGTGATAGGAATTGTCTCTGCTTATAACTGTATGTGTGGCTGCTGTTGTCCTCCAACTTGTCTTTGCTAGTATTATGTCTTGTCTGTGGTAACTGTTGTCCTAATGCTTATGTTTGTCTTTGTCAACACTTGTTTTTGCTCATGAGTTCAAATAAAAGATCTAAGACTTTCTATGCACACAAAAGGCTTATTTTGCTCACATATTTGTTTAAATGCGTGTTAATGAGCACTTGGGCTATCCCTTGGATCTGTTATTGGCTCTATATCCATGAATAAAGTCAGTCAATCAAGAATCAATCAACCAATCAAAAGGCTTATTTCCATTGTGGACTTTTTCTTACCCTGATATTAACCTAACCAATCATCACTCCTCATGCCTAAACCTAACCAGTCATCAAAGCATGCTCGTTTTAGTTGAATCCCAACATGAAGTATGATTGAATGTGGCAGCTCTTAATTTTCTGACCACTAGAGGGTAGGGCTGGTCAATATATCAATTTTATATTGATATTGTGATATGAGACTAGATCCAGTATCATCTTAGATTTTGGATATCGTTATATCGTGATATGGCATAAGTGTTTTTTCCTGGTTTTAAACAATGTGTGTGAACATACAAGTTATTTGTATTTTAATCGACCTATGGCAGCAGCCTGTACACCTACTCAGAGCCATGTGGAATCATGTGACATGTACAGTAAAGCCTGTAAGGCAGAGCCATGTTAAGTCATGTGACATGTACAGTACAGAGTGTAAGGCAGAGCCATGTTAAGTCATGTGACATGTACAGTACAGAGTGTAAGGCAGAGCCATGTTAAGTCATGTGACATGTACAGTACAGAGTGTAAGGCAGAGCCATGTTAAGTCATGTGACATGTACAGTACAGAGTGTAAGGCAGAACCAGAGCCGTATAATAGAAGAGTTCTGACATCTCCATTCACTCCAATGGACCAGTTTTTTTCCAGGAAGTAGAAAGTGGAACTCTTCAGTAAAAAAAGCAGCACTGTCGAGTTGCATCAAAATAGACAGTGTTGTACTTTGAAAGGGTTTTTCATCCCTTGAAATGAATCAAATTGTACATTATCTGCTTTATTTTAGCATGCAAAAGTAGCGCGAGACCCATTCCTGGCTGTTCATTGGCTAATGATTCTTGCATTTTGGTCCTCCGCTGACGCCACTCTCTTACTAGAGGACACTAGGCAGAACCATGTTAAGTCATGTGACATGTACAGTACAGAGTGTAAGGCAGAGCCATGTTAAGTCATGTGACATGTACAGTACAGAGTGTAAGGCAGAGCCATGTTAAGTCATGTGACATGTACAGTACAGAGTGTAAGGCAGAACCATGTTAAGTCATGTGACATGTAGCTACAGTACAGAGTGTAAGGCAGAGCCATGTGGAGTCATGTGACATGTACAGTACAGAGTGTAAGGCAGAGCCATGTGGAGTCATGTGACATGTAGCTACAGTACAGAGTGTAAGGCAGAGCCATGTGGAGTCATGTGACATGTACAGTACAGAGTGTAATGCAGAGCCATGTTAAGTCATGTGACATGTACAGTACAGAGTGTAATGCAGAGCCATGTTAAGTCATGTGACATGTACAGTACAGAGTGTAAGGCAGAGCCACGTAGAGTCATGTGACATGATGATGTACAGTACAGTGTGTAAGGCAGAGCCATGTTAAGTCATGTGACATGTACAGTACAGAGTGTAAGGCAGAGCCATGTTAAGTCATGTGACATGTACAGTACAGTGTGTAAGGCAGAGCCATGTTAAGTCATGTGACATGTACAGTACAGTGTGTAAGGCAGAGCCACGTAGAGTCATGTGACATGATGATGTACAGTACAGAGTGTAAGGCAGAGCCATGTTAAGTCATGTGACATGTACATCAACGCATTCACACTGGAGAGAAGCCCTACCACTGTGACCAATGTGGGAGCAGTTTCAGTCGGTTAGGTCACCTAGAAACACACAAACGCATTCACACTGGAGAGAAGCCCTACCACTGTGACCAATGTGGGAGCAGTTTCAGTCAGTTAGGTACCCTAAAAACACATCAACGCATTCACACTGGAGAGAAGCCCTGCCACTGTGACCAATGTGGGAGCAGTTTCAGTCGGTTAGGTCACCTAGAAACACACAAACAAAAAATAAATTAAAAAAAAAAAAAAAAAAAAAAAAATGGGCCAGGTGACGCGTTTCGCGTCGATACGCGTCACCTGGCCCTTTTTTTTTTTTTTTTTTTTTTTTTTTTTTTTCTCTGGCTGTGAACAAGCAATTTCAAAAATTTCAACGGATTCGAAATTTAAGATTTTTTAAGAATTAATATATATTCATATTCCCCACGGTAAAGCCGGCCTTTAATGAGGGGGGAATACTGTAGGCCAGGGGTTTTCAAAGTCTGAGACTGTGGGCCTCCCCCAGACAAAACTTGGGAAAAGGTGCCCCCTCGCTCAATTCCTGGATGTCCATGGAATCATTATGTTGTTTGATCCCATAGACAGGAGTGCACTCAACAATTCAGACAAGATAGTCTGATATTGCTGTTTTGACATACTTCAGACCACAGCAAATACATCAAAAGCTCTGTCTGAAGGCATTTGTTTCTGACTCCAGGAAAGTGGGAAAAACTGTCAAATTACCCCAAACTACTGGATCATTGAAGCAAATTGATCTCTTTAACCAAATCACACACATTTAGGCTATTCTGTGATATCTCCTGGTAATAACCAATGTAATGTTTTTTTTCACTGAGCCTTCCCTGAAACTGCTTGGGGAGGCCCGCCTCCCACTTTGAAAACCTCTGCTGTAGGCTAATTCTCTCATTCAAAGCATGTTGGCACCTGTGACAGTAAAAATGACAAGAACAACAAACTGCAGCATTCTGTCCAGAATAAAGGTGCCATCATCATAGATTTGGGAATGTTCTTCATCTGCTGGCTGGCAGCAGACACCTTCTTGGTGTGTGTTCCTCTGTGCAGCTGATGACGAGGTCAACATTCAAGGCCTGTCAAAGGTGACACATTGAGGGAAGAATAACACAACACTGTTTTATTGAGGTACCACACAGAGGTGTTGAGCATGACCCCCAAAGTCATTGGAAATCAGTTTGATGCCAATCAATTATAGCACATTACTTCATCACACACAATTTGGATTTATTTTTTGTTCGGGGTATTTCAAAATGAAGGGTGACATTAGTATAGGTTGTGTTTAGGTTTTACATCTCATTTTTGTGATAGGAATTGTCTCTGCTTATAACTGTATGTGTGGCTGCTGTTGTCCTCCAACTTGTCTTTGCTAGTATTATGTCTTGTCTGTGGTAACTGTTGTCCTAATGCTTATGTTTGTCTTTGTCAACACTTGTTTTTGCTCATGAGTTCAAATAAAAGATCTAAGACTTTCTATGCACACAAAAGGCTTATTTTGCTCACATATTTGTTTAAATGCGTGTTAATGAGCACTTGGGCTATCCCTTGGATCTGTTATTGCCTCTATATCCATGAATAAAGTCAGTCAATCAAGAATCAATCAACCAATCAAAAGGCTTATTTCCATTGTGGACTTTTTCTTACCCTGATATTAACCTAACCAATCATCACTCCTCATGCCTAAACATAACCAGTCATCAAAGCATGCTCGTTTTAGTTGAATCCCAACATGAAGTATGATTGAATGTGGCAGCTCTTAATTTTCTGACCACTAGAGGGTAGGGCTGGTCAATATATCAATTGATATTGTGATATGAGACTAGATCCAGTATCATCTTAGATTTTGGATATCGTTATATCGTGATATGGCATATTGTGTTTTTTCCTGGTTTTAAACAATGTGTGTGAACATACAAGTTATTTGTATTTTAATCGACCTATGGCAGCAGCCTGTACACCTACTCAGAGCCATGTGGAATCATGTGACATGTAGCTACAGTACAGAGTGTAAGGCAGAGCCATGTTAAGTCATGTGACATGTACAGTACAGAGTGTAAGGCAGAGCCACGTGGAGTCATGTGACATGTACAGTACAGTGTGTAAGGAAGCAGGAAGCTTAGTTATGTAGCTCCAGGCCTCCTGCAGTCTTTCTAGGAATTATTTGGATTGGCCTCAGCTATTCCTGGAAATAAGCTCTTCAGCACAGTGAAGGCCGAGGCACGTTTGTGTGTGTGTGTGTGTGTGTGTGTGTGGCGGGCCGCCAGTTGAGTATCTCTGGTCTAGTCTGTCCGGCGCCATCTGAACATTTATTCAACTTTTCTTAACTACTGGAAATTACCCTGTTAGACCTTAGTGAAATATGCTTCACAGAGTGTTTACATTTCCCTCCTGTCTAGCGAACATTTAATCAATGCAAACAATTGTTTGCAAGCCGTTCCTAACTGATGAAGGAGGTGAGACACACACAGCAGCATTGTGTTGAATGACATGGTAGTTGGCACAATTGCAGTGGGTCTGTGGGGATTTATTTGTAATACTAATAATAATAATAATAATAGTAATAATAATAATAAAAAAATAAGGATCAACACAATTTATTTGTCCACATAATGACCATTATATGAAAGGAAAAGCAGCCCACAAATGACAGCCAATGAGAAAAGGAGAACATAATGATATTAAGACTGAATAATGATATCACAACAGTCTCATGCTAAACACTCTCCTGTTGGACTCTACATGTGTATCAATATTCTTTCTAGTCATTAGTTGATAGTGTTTCTTTGTTCCCTCTGTATTCAGAGCAGAGAGAGAGTATGATGATTCAACAGAGAGTGAGAAAAGGAGCAAATATTGATGGTTAAGACTGAATAATGACAACACTACAGTGTTATCCTAATATAATTTAAAATGCGATATTATCCTCTAAATCAGCTTCAAACAGCCCAAATTTTCCGGCCGGCGCCCTTCGGACGCCGGCATCAGTGGGGCCCATACTATGTCCTGTCATGGGGCCCAAAATCCCTGGCGGCGCCCCTGTGTGTGTGTGTGTGTGTAAATTACATGCAGGGGGGGACGCAGTAGTACTGAGCAGGCTGGAACAGATGACAGTAACTGTACAGGCTGGAAAGTGAGCTTTGATAGGCAGAAATCTTAAACAGCAAGTAATCATTGTAAATGACTGCTAAATTATATTCATATTGCCTTAATATGCAGTAGTTTTTATTTGTTTACTGTTACATGGATTATAATGGCAGATGATGTAGCGCTCCAGCGCCGCCTTGTGGCTTCTCCCGCGATTAGTTTGAGAGACTTCTCCTGGTGCATTGTGGGATATTTCCTCATTCTCTCACAGACTCGCAGCAGACAGGCACGGTTGCAGCCAGGGCGCCAGGACTATATTTTGCATCATAGAAGGTAGGCTACGGTAAAAGAGTTGAAACTAAACTGGTTGTGCATTTCGTTTGTAACTTGTGAACCATTTTATTTAGTCACTTACCTTGTTGCTTCTGCATTGTCCGTGTTTGTTATCTCAAATAGCTCCAAGCCAAGAAGCACAGCACCTAAAGCGCATGCTAGCCAGGAGGGCTGATGTCCGACACTCGAGGTATGTAAATATTGAATTCATGCATTACTAGTGGAATTGGGTCATATATGAGTAACACTGTATGTTGAATTGGCTCGCTTAAAAGCAGTGGATTTCATCAAACTGTGAACATACATGTTTTCGACTGGCTGCTTGCTTGGTCACAGCAATGCATTACAAAGGACTACAAAACCCCGCCTTCACCTCATTCAAACCAAGCCTCACAACCCGCACCTGAACCATCTGTACTACAATGGGCGGGGCGTCGGTGAGTTTAAAGGTGTGAGGTCACCGGCGCTATATAAACAGCTGTTTACAGTTGTTTTCTGTCTCTTTAGACCTCCGCCCAGCTGTGATCACCAAAGAGACGGTTTCTACGGACATTCCAGGACAATAGACCAGGAGGACTAGGCCTCTGATCAAGATTTATTTGTGATCCGATCCAGTCTACAAACTGCGCACAAGCAAGGACAACTTTGGAAACGCAAAGACTCCAAGTAAGGCTGAATCATCTGGCAGAACTAAATTAGCCTTATTGTTAGATATATAGTGTGAATACTGATCATATGGAATTATCTTCTATAATCTGAGGACGATAGTGATGATGATCTCCTTTGTTATGCCTCCGCCGGGCGAAGCCAGGCCGAAGGCATTATGGATCCGGGTTGTCCGTCCGTACGGCCGTCCGTACGGATGTCCGTCCGTACGTCCGTCCGTACGGATGTTTGTTAACGCCATATCTGAGGAACGCCTTGACGGAATTTCATCAGATTCGCCTTAAACATTCACTTAGGCTCAAGGATGATCTGATTAGATTTTGGTGGTCAAAGGTCAAAGGTCAAGGTCACTATGACCTCTCGAACGCCATTTTCAAGCTTGTTAACGCGATATCTGAGGAACGCCTGGACGGAATTTCATCAGATTCGCCTTAAACATTCACTTAGGCTCAAGGATGATCTGATTAGATTTTGGTGGTCAAAGGTCAAAGGTCAAGGTCACTGTGACCTCTCGAACGCCATTTTCAAGCTTGTTAACGCGATATCTGAGGAACGCCTGGACGGAATTTCATCAGATTCGCCTTAAACATTCACTTAGGCTCAAGGATGATCTGATTAGATTTTGGTGGTCAAAGGTCAAGGTCACTGACCTCTCGAACGCCATTTTCAAGCTTGTTAACGCGATATCTGAGGAACGCCTGGACGGAATTTCATCATATTCGCCTTAAACATTCACTTAGGCTCAAGGATGATCTGATTAGATTTTGGTAGTCAAAGGTCAAAGGTCAAGGTCACTGTGACCTCTCGAACGCCATTTTCAAGCTTGTTAACGCGATATCTGAGGAACGCCTGGACGGAATTTCATCAGATTCGCCTTAAACATTCACTTAGGCTCAAGGATGATCTGATTAGATTTTGGTGGTCAAAGGTCAAAGGTCAAGGTCACTGTGACCTCTCGAATGCCATTTTCAAGCTTGTTAACGCGATATCTGAGGAACGCATGGATGGAATTTCATCAGATTCGCCTTAAACATTCACTTAGGCTCAAGGATGATCTGATTAGATTTTGGTGGTCAAAGGTCAAGGTCACTGTGACCTCTCGAACGCCATTTTCAAGCTTGTTAACGCGATATCTGAGGAACGCCTGGACGGAATTTCATCAGATTCGCCTTAAACATTCACTTAGGCTCAAGGATGATCTGATTAGATTTTGGTGGCCAAAGGTCAAGGTCACTGTGACCTCTCGAACGCCATTTTCAAGCTTGTTAACGCGATATCTGAGGAACGCCTGGACGGAATTTCATCAGATTCGCCTTAAACATTCACTTAGGCTCAAGGATGATCTGATTAGATTTTGGTGGTCAAAGGTCAAAGGTCAAGGTCACTGTGACCTCTCCAACGCCATTTTCAAGCTTGTTAACGCGATATCTGAGGAACGCCTGGACGGAATTTCATCAGATTCGCCTTAAACATTCACTTAGGCTCAAGGATGATCTGATTAGATTTTGGTGGTCAAAGGTCAAAGGTCAAGGTCACTGTGACCTCTCGAACGCCATTTTCAAGCTTGTTAACGTGATATCTGAGGAACGCCTGGAGGGAATTTAATCAGATTCGCCTTAAGCATTCACTTAGGCTCAAGGATGATCTGATTTGATTTTGGTGGTCAAAGGTCAAAGGTCAAGGTCACTGTGACCTCTCGAACGCCATTTTCAAGCTTGTTAACGCGATATCTGAGGAACGCCTGGATGGAATTTCATCAGATTCGCCTTAAACATTCACTTAGGCTCAAGGATGATCTGATTTGATTTTGGTGGTCAAAGGTCAAAGGTCAAGGTCACTGTGACCTCTCGAACGCCATTTTCAAGCTTGTTAACGCGATATCTGAGGAATGCCTGGACGGAATTTCATCAGATTCACCTTAAACATTCACTTAGGCTCAAGGATGATCTGTTTAGATTTTGGTGGTCAAAGGTCAAAGGTCAAGGTCACTGTGACCTCTCAAACGCCATTTTCAAGCTTGTTAACGCGATATCTGAGGAACGCCTGGACGGAATTTCATCAGATTCGCCTTAAACATTCACTTAGGCTCAAGGATGAACTGATTCCATTTTGGTTATCAAAGGTCAAAGGTCAAGGTCACAGTGACCTAACAAATGCCATTTTCAAGCTCGGTAACGCCATATCTCAGTAACACATTGACTAAATTTCTTCACATTTGGCTCAAATATCCAATTCTGCACAGAAACGCCTTGATGCAATTTCTTCCTATTTGGCTCCAACATCCACTTGGACTCAAGAATGAACTAATGGCGGAGGCATAAGTCCGCGTTGCGGTCGTTCTAGTTTATTGAGTAGCCTAATGATACAAGTTTATAAGGCATCTCTCTCTTGATCTCCGTTATTAGACGTGATCCCAAATTCTCTCATGTCCAACTTAGTGATTCAGCTCAATCATTCGAGAAAACCAAGGCTGTCGCTGTCGGAGCCTTGATTTATGACCCTTTGTTCTCTCGCACACACACACACACACACACACACACACACACACACACACACACACACACACACACACACACACACACACACAGTAACAAACTTGAGTTGTTTTGATTCATTCTGTTTGATATCATTAAATTAATACAATACATCTCATTCATATTCTGCTTGGTGTCTTTCATTGATGAGAATCACTTTTATTGCCACAATATGCAAGATTACATACATTACATTTGTCTGCATTCATTGAAATGGTCCTCTGCTATTTAAGAACTCACAAATCTTCAACCTTTAGATTGCTAATATTTGTATATCTTCAAAACTATGTATGCTTATCTCAATAGATTTTAAGCTACATACCATTCGATTTTGAACAATTCCCTAAAGAGTTTGAGATCCCAATTTGTAATTAAATTGTATACTTAATTTAACCCTGCTGTATATCTACAGAGCTCCTTGGTGGGGGGACAGACATCTGGTGTAGGAGGGGAGGAGCATTGTCCAAATGAATTCTCCAGAAGAGGTGAGAACAATATCACTGTTGTATCACTGATGTTGCAACACACACACACACACTGTGTCCCCCTGTCCTAATTCTTTCTTTATGTCTTCCTTTATGGAAACAGAGAAACACCAAGAGACCCAAACGCATTCACACTGGAGAGAAGCCCTACCACTGTGACCAATGTGGGAGCAGTTTCAGATACTTAAGTGCCCTAAAAACACATCAACGCATTCACACTGGAGAGAAGCCCTACCACTGTGACCAATGTGGGAGCAGTTTCAGTCAGTTAAGTGGCCTAAAAACACATCAACGCATTCACACTGGAGAGAAGCCCTACCACTGTGACCAATGTGGGAGCACTTTCAGTCACTTAAGTCCCCTAAAAACACATCAACGCATTCACACTGGAGAGAAGCCCTACCACTGTGACCAATGTGGGAGCACTTTCAGTCAGTTAGGTCACCTAAAAAGACATCAACGCATTCACACTGGAGAGAAGCCCTACCACTGTGACCAATGTGGGAGCAGTTTTAGTCGGTTAGGTAACCTAAAAACACATCAACGCATTCACACTGGAGAGAAGCCCTACCACTGTGACCATTGTGAGAGAAGTTTCACTGACCCAAGTAACCTAACAATACACAAACGCATTCACACTGGAACGGGCTACTGGTGTGACCGCTGTAAGAAAATGTTCACCCATTCATCTAATCTGAAGAGACACCGCTGCATCTAACTTGCTGAAGAGCACCTCCACTGTCTGCAGGCGGAAGAAACTTGCTAGAATGTAAACGTCAATGTAAAAATGTCATTACAAAGTAAATGGATATTTTTTTCTTGAGTGCATATTAAAGGCACAGTGAATGTAAACCCCATCTCTTCCGTGTATTCCTTATAGCCTGGCATTTACTAAAGGTACTTAAAGTCACGACAAGCATTACCCATGACATTAATAATCTGTGGCAGCACATTTGAATATTAATGTCTTCATCTAACGTTGAATTGATGATCAAGTTTAACAATTAAACTTTATTGTTATTTGGTTGTCGAGCTTGCTGGGTCAAAGTGAGGCAATCCTTTTGGGTGGAATAAATGTTTTGTACCACCGTGTGGCAGTTACCTGCAATGGGACTGCTGCAGGTGTAGCAGTAGCACAAGTTTGGTTAGCTACCTGTGTGAGCCTTATTGCCTTATTAGCCTTATTGTTAAGGCTAATAGCCTTGTTGTTGAACAAACACCATTTGAACATCACACAACATCCACATGTTTATCTGAGTGAGCTATAGCCCACTTCCTCTTGCAATGTTTTCATATTGTAGCTTCAAACCTTGTTCTGTGGATTTTTTCACATTTTTTTACATTTTTCCAAGCTTTGTCTGGGAGAAGGCCCACAGACTTTTTGAAAAACCCTGCTATAGAGTGATGTAAACACGAGACCATGCCATTGTGAACCCTTCCTTGCTCATACAGGCAGACTTTATTCAGTGTGCAGAGGATGGGAGTGGCTATAACATGTTTATTTGAAAGGGTAACTTCCAGCACGTTTGCGTGTGGCTGCATCGGCTTCAGCGTTGATCTCCTACATGCAAATGAACAACAGTGACAAAGCAGGAAGAAGGAGGAGTCTCCTGGTGTGCCCTGAGGAGAGAAACGTGTACATCATTAGCTGTCTTACGGTACATTCATTCATATGCATCAAAGCTCATGTTTTGCCTCCGTTTGTCTGCATGTGTGTCTGTCAGCGGGATTATGGAAAAACTACTTGGAAGATTTCTTGAGAAAGGGTGTAGCATGGGCCAAGGAAGAACCCATTATATTTTGGAGCTGATCCGGGGCGGGTCAATGGAAAAGGGGCCTTAGCTAGGGATGGGAAGGTTCGGGGTTCAAGGGGGTGGTTAGGGCGAGTGGCTGGGGGGATGTGGGGGCGGGTCAGGGTTCTGATCTGACTCACAACACTTTCATATGGTAGCAGACTGCCTTGGCAGAGGCCTGCGCTCTGAGTGCCATTCTATAAGGCATTGATTGAATCCATACGAGCTGCAACAGGCAAAAAATGTCAAATTCAAGATGAACACTTTATAATATATGACACTGAATTTAGAAAATATGCATAAATATTGCATTCATTTCTTGCTATTTTAAATGAGCTGTGTCGTAATTTTATCAGACAGTTGAAGAGGTTTGAAAACTATTCAATTATAGACTCTTATAGTTATAGATTAAGATGACTTAAATAATTGATAGATACAGTAGCCTAATATCCATATTTCTTGATGAACAAAAATCTGAAACATACACAGCAAAATTGGCAGTATTGATTTAACTTGGAGTGTAAAAAAAATCTGGATTATGCTGGTGTTTAAATTCACACGCATCATTTGATAGCTTTGAACAGCTGCCGGCCCCAGGGCCATATCGGCTCTATCAGTCGACAAACAACTCTCCAGTCAGCACTTGTCAACTCCAAATAATTGTCCCTGAGAAAATCGACAGTTATTAATTAAGTAAGTAAGCAATTATACACACCACGGCCTGTATAATTTTGTAATTTTCAACAATACTGGAAAGGGCACTAGGAAATTTGCTGTGTAATGTTAAAGCTCCACTACCATCAGCGTTGACGTTCTCCCTGCTCCACAGAGTGCGTTCACTTTAGAATGGATTCACCAGAATCAGTTGAACTTATTCCAATGCAGGAGAACGTGTGCGTCAACCATCGGGAACTGAACCTCGGTGATGTTTTTTTCACTTGGAGGCAGCCATCAGACACAAAGCACAAGCAGTGGAGCATATTTGATGGCTGTAGTGGAGCAGAGCCGTAAGGGGCAGCTATAGTCCACAGTGTGTTTGGTCTGACATCTGCTGCATAGGAACATACCTGACTGACTCCATCCACTCGTTGGTGCTGAAGTGACGGTATCTAAAGAAACAACCACAACCCACGTTATTACATCTCACACGTCTTTATGAACTCAATGGAAACATCTCAGCCCCACTTTTCATCAGTGTTGTGCAAGTTCACACTTCATAAGAGCCAGCTCAAAGTTCACTTCACTTCACACAGATTACAATGAACTAGTTCACGTTCAAAGTTCACAGTCCCAAAAAATGAACAGTTCGAGTTAATTTCTTCAGTTTTTTTTAAGAAAAAAAATAAAGTATAATTTATTGCATAAATTAAATGCATAAAGTATAGCTCCAGATACTCTATGCAAATGAGGTCCATGCCCCGCGCCTCCTTGAACTTGTATACGATCTTTTTTACACGAACCGTTGTAAACCCAAAACAAAGGCAGAGGGAGACAGGCCTAGTGTAGGCATCAAATGCGATCAGAAACACATTTCGCTGAGTGGTTTCCAGATAGGAAGAGAACGTTTCAAATTTGACAGCATTTTTCCATGCATCAAGATGCTGTTCGTCCAATCCGTGTGGCCCTGATTGGACGAACGCTGTTGTTCGTCCAATCAGGTGCAACAAGGAACAAACATTGAAGTCCGCCTACAAACGTGCAGTCCCGTAGAGCAGGGCGGCCCCTAGTGTGGACTAGGGCTGCACAATTAATCGTATTTTCATCATCATCGCAATATGAACATGCGCAATAAACACATCGCAAAGACTGCCTGAAACGCAATCAATAACAAAAGTGGCTTTCGGCTTTATTTACATGTGTCATGCATTCCCACTCAGCATCTGATCATTTTGTCTTGTGTTGTAAATCCAGCGTACACCTTTCCCTTGCAACAGTGCGCTCCGTCCCTCTGCCAAAGCCCAAACATGCTGTGTGTAGTTTCAGCTAGAGTCAGTGTGTATTTCATTTCTTTATTCAGTGGGCATCGGCTATGTTTGGGGTCTATGTTAACATTATTAAAGCAGAAAGACATAGGAACTGTATAGCTAATATGCATACTTTAATATTTGTTTATTTCTCGCAAGTCGTATCGGGATCGCTATATTGAACAATGTTATCGCACATCGCAGATTTGCCTCATATCGTGCAGGCCTAGTGTGGACACATACCGTAACTCTCACGAGAATTAACCACGCTCACTGTCACGTTGATTAGTTGCAAACGGTTGCGTTCAGTTAACCGTCCCCCAAAATATCAGCTTGTTCAATGAACGACGATGCTCCTTCAGCGCATTCCACGCACAACACTGCTCATCGTCACACTCACCCGTCGTCATGGCCAGCTCGACGCTGTAGTCGGTGAACTCGTGGCGCTTGCTCACGGAACAAACGTGGACCCCGAAGTCCTCCATCTTGACCTCTTGGACAGTCAGAGCGATGCTGCCGGGGCTGTAGGCGATGGCGTAGCCCGCGGTGCAGTTCTGGAAGGCCTTGTGCTTGATGTAGTGGCACAGCAGCTGGTTGCGCGGGCTCCTCCACTGCACAGAGAGCTGCGTGACGCGGGTGTGGTCCTCATAGTGGTAGGCACACGGCAGGGTGACCCGCTGACCGGGCTGGGAGAGCACTCTCACCACGCTGCCTGGAGAGAGGAGTGATGGGAGACCAGAGCGTGAACGTGGGATGGATGGTGGCACAAATATTTAGTAATAATATTCATATTATTTAAAGGTGAAAACAGTGCCATTTAAAGGTCCCATTCCATGTAAAGTTGATTCCCATTGCCTCTTTGGCCATGTTCACATTACAGGCAAATCCGATTTGCTGCTAAAGTCATTAATCATTATTATCTTGATTGGTTTCCCAAATCTGATTTGGGAGTGTGTCCACACTGCACTGCCACAAATCTGATTTGGGCAAGTGTTCAAGTCGGATCTGTGTGTCCAGATACAATGAGCCAACATACAATGTTTCTGGCAGTGTTTGCATGTCTGCTCTCTGCTCTTCAAGTCCCCGCCCCCCTGCAAAAGACACTCTCAAATCTGATTTGGGTGATCAGCGCGTCCACATTGAAGACACATCAGTCGAAAGCAGATTGGAAACTACCTCCATATGTGGTTTGGGACAAGTGACACAAATCAGACTTGGAGCGTCCAGACTCATAAAACCAATCTGGATAGAATCATTAATAGGTCACTAAAGTTCACAAATGAGATTTGGCCTCCTTGTGTGAACATGGCCTTTGATATCAGGGGACACAGTAAACATTCAAGTCATTCTCTCTCCATATTACTGCAAGTCATCAGTATTTTCTGGACTTACCCTCTCCAACCACATGTGACAAAACCAGACCCAAGCACAGTGCTGCCGTCCAACTGTGTTCCAGGAATCTTGTTCTCCACATTTGGCGATAGATGGATTCTAAACGTTTCAATATTTACATGTACATTATTTGGACGATCAAGATCCTGCACGGGGCACACAACAAACTTCAGAAGTGACGCCGCTGCCTCTTCTCCACTTTTGTTTTGAATATCACCTTACATGCCGTGACACGAGTTATTAGTGTACTGAATCTATGGTTACCGGGCATAGGAAGGCCCCGAAGGGTTTTAGGCTGTCATTTGATCCTTTCAAATCAGAAGCCATCGTTCTGTTTGTGCAATCGTCCTGCAGTGTTTGTGCATAAATTGAACTGGTATACATCGCTAACATGGCAGAAAAATATGTTATTTTCTTTTTCTTTTTCTCATGTGAACCGTATCCATATTTTCTATCCATATATCCTATTTTTGCATCTTACTTACTGCATTTTACTTGTTGTAAAATTGAAAACTTAATAAATATATTGTTAAAAAGAAACATGGCAGAAATCATTTTAATGTCAATGGGTGCCATTTACAAATACAGTTTACAGTGTACAGAAATAATTCATTTTAGCCAAAAAGTCCCATGTTTATAACATCCAAAACATTATGCACAAGAGAAAAACACATCCTGTACACTGGCAGAATCCTACCGTCTATTTAGATATATGCACAAATACTCGCGCCCACGCACGCACGCACGCGCACGCGCACGCGCACGCGCACGCGCACACGCACACACACACACACACACACACACACACACACACACACACACACACACACACACACACACACACACACACACACACACACACACACACACACACACACACACACACACACACACACACACACACACACACACACAGAGTCAGTGCAGGCCTCATTCACCGTGAACTTTCCTCAAAACCCACTTTTACACTCACCGTTTTCACACAGATTCTGACATTCACCAATGTTTTCTTGTTTGGCAGTTAGGTAAGAACAGACTATGCACACTCAAGAGCACACTTGCGCACATTTGAGTGCCGACATGCTTGTGCAAAACAATTATTGTTATTGCATTTTCTTCCATTCTACTTTTTTTTTTAATCATTTCTAATATTTTTTTAAATAATTGTCATTATTTTACAAAGCATAGGACCTTTCATAAGAACAAATGTAAGAAAAAATGTAGGGAAAATATTGATGAATGAGGCCCAATCTCTTCAAGTGAATTTACATGTGCTCCATGACATACAGTACTGCAACACTGAACATTCCATCATCAGAATACTTTACATCGCCTGGCTATAAGCTCCGTTTAGTGTTTAGCTTTTGGAGTACATGAGCAGTAACGTTAATCCATTACTTTTGGGCAAACGGGAAACCAGGTCTCATGAGATCCACCTCTGTTGCTTTGGACACCACAGTCAGTTGTCAGGTGACGGCTTATTCCCTGGTCCTGTGTTTCAACTGGGCCTGAAGCAGCACCTCAAAAGCCCTACTGTGAACTTGTGAAGGACAAACCGATATCACATTATGCACTGAGACACATAAAAAGACCACCACTGTACAAATACATGTCATATTTTACAGTTGTTTGTTTTTCTTCTTCTGCGTTCTTTTGCTTGTGCCTTCCTTAGTGGCTGGTGGTGCTGCTGGAGGTCACTGGATGCCTCTGAATAAACACATGGCAAACACCATGGCACAGAGCTGGGGAGAGAAAAAGACAGGCATCCTGAAGTGAAAAAACATTACATTAATTATTACATTATTTATCAAAGGGAGATCACATAAAATAGCCTAAATGTGTGTGTTTTGATGAAAGGGCTAGTTCATAGATACAGTAGTATTGGGGGATTTGACTGTTTTTCCCACTTTCCCAGAATGCCTTCAGACAGACCCTTTTCATAGTCTGAAGCTATCTTCTCTCAATTGTTCAAATAACATAATCATGATCCCAGAGGCATCCAGGAATTTAGTGAAACTATGGTAAGCAAGTAAACTGGGGTGGGGGTCGGGGAGGGGCTTGTTCCCGAGCTTTGTCTGAGGGGGAGGCCCCCTAGCCTGGGTAAACCCAGCCTCCACGTGACCTGCTCTCAGACCTGCTCTCAGTCACTAGAGAGCAGGTCTGAGAGCAGGTCACGTGGAGGCTGGGTTTACCCAGGCTAGAGGCCCCCAGCCTCAGACTTTGAAAACCCCTGGGTCTCTATAGTATACCAATCTACACTCTGAACTGTCCCGAAAGACACAAAGACACACACACACACACACACACACACACACACACACACACACACACACACACACACACACACACACACACACACACACACACACACACACACACACACACACACACACACACACACACACACACACACACACACACACACACACAGACAAGACAGAAGACCAACAAGTAGGTTAGCTTGCAAACAGTGAATTGTATTTAGATTCAGACAAAGGAAGGAGTGTGGGAGCGTACCTCAATAGTCAGCACCACGATGGCCAGAGCTCCTGCCATGTAGATGTAGGTCTCAAAGTAGTGGACCATTGCTGAGTAACAGCCCTGTATGGAACACACAGCTATGAGACGTGCAGTTACATCAGGGTAACAGCCCTGTATGGAACACACAGCTATGAGAGGTGCAGTTACATCAGAGCACAGTTACAAACCCAAGCTGAATAACTGTTATATCATCTATGAAAGACTACTGCACTGATATGCTAGCCTGATGTGAAAACCAGGCAAAACATGTGTGTATTTTTTGCACAAT
Organism: Poromitra crassiceps; assembly: GCF_964638095.1. Taxonomy (NCBI): domain Eukaryota; kingdom Metazoa; phylum Chordata; class Actinopteri; order Beryciformes; family Melamphaidae; genus Poromitra; species Poromitra crassiceps. The sequence goes on along the minus strand of NC_139645.1, from coordinate 13,059,332 downwards.
GTGTTTTTCTTTCTGTGTATTCACTTGCGCGCGCACGCACACACACACACACACACACACACACACACACACACACACACACACACACACACACACACACACACACACACACACACACACACACACACACATAATTTAACTTGATGATTTAACTTTTTAATTCATAAATTGGAATATGCATATTGGAAAATAAAGACTCAATTTGTACCACTATGATTTGCTTTAACTGATTTCTCACTGGATACTGGAAACTGGCAGCAGGCCTTACACCATAGGATGTTATCATTTTCTCCTCTCTGTCTGAAACTGGCCATCTACCATCTACGGTGGCCCACGGGGGACAGTAGTCGCTCACATTCAGGGGGTGGGGGTAGGCCTACTTGGTTGAAGTGCAAAAAGGGTAGACTACTCCTAATACGCACGCACTGCTCTTTCCTTTTCTATTTCACAGAACCTTTCACTTTGCCACAAACCCCCTGATACACATAGGCTACTACATGTGCATTCACACATTTAAGTGTGTGTGTGTGTGTGTGTGTGTGTGTGTGTGTCTGTGTCACTAATGCATCTTCTCTCCTGACCTTGTGTCTGAAGGCCATGCTGCCGCTCACACACTGCTCCACACTGATGTAGTCCACGTCTCCATGGTAACTGTTCCTCTGGCAACAGGCTTCAGGGACCATGTGACTGGGGCTGAGCAGCCTGAAGAGGCTCTCCTGGAAGTCCTCGGGGCTGCTAACGCCACAGCAATCAAACTGTAAAGAGCAGGACATGACAGGACATGAGACGTCAGTGCCACCACTAAAACACAGACACTCTGACAGTGCTGCACTGTCATGTTGGCAAAGGTTTTGATGATAATGTGGATGGGCTTTTATTGTGAAGGGCTGTCTGTGTGTGAAGTGTGTGTTGGGCTTTTATTGTGAAGGGCTGTGTGTGACATGCGTGTCGGGCTTTTGTATGTGATGAAGGGCGGTGAAATGTGTTGGGCTTTAATTGTGAAGGGCTGTTTCTCACTGATGACATCACAATGGCTCGGGTGACATCAATGATGACATCACTCACTGATGACATTTCGAGTCTCCAATAGTAGAATTCCTAAAGTAACAAGCGTGAATTTGCTATTATGCCAGGCATGTGTGTGTTACTGATGACATCAGTGATGATGTCATCCGTCATCTGGCTGCCTGGCAAAAATATTGCCAGCTGGTTGCCGGCCACTGATGACATCATTTGTAAAGCACTTTGAATTTCCTCTGTGTATGAAATTTGCGATACAGATAAACTTGCCTTGCTTATAAAAGGGTTGTCAGCCAGCTTCCTTCCTTCCTTCAGACATAGCCAGATGTAGGCCGACAGCCATGCCTGGCAATAATTGGAAGATATAATGGGGACTCTGTCAGGGGTAAGATTAAATCGAAGGAGTTCCCCAAGGAAGTGTTTTGGGACCTCTTTTATTTTTTACTTTAGACTAATGACATGAAGCTGCTTGTTCTTCTCCCCCTTTTCTGTACATGGACGACTCCGCCCTTGTTGTTTCACATAAGGATAAGGGCATGGTGAAGGGCTGTCTGAGTGCCGAATTGAATTGTGTAAATAAATGGTTCACAGATAATAGGCTATCTCTCCACTTAGGTAAGACAGAGTCTATTCTCTTTGGAACCAAGGTAAAATAGGGGTTTTGTATGTCTATGACAGCTGATTTGGGACACCTGAGTATTATCCTGATCATGTGATTGTCTCATTCTGCTGGCCTGTGATCATATAGCTGAGGCCACCTGTGTAGTCTACATGTTTAGACCCGATGAAGACCGATGGATCGAAACATGTTGGCATGTTTTTTAATCTATGAGCCATTGGAGTGCCTGGATGTTCCTCCTCGTCCCATACATACACATACGGACAAGACTCTCTTAGAGACGCCTCAGCCCCTAGTGGCCATAAACACCATAAAACCACCACCATAAAAAAGTATTTCAGCTCACCATCAGCACTTCAAGCGCTCAACATGTTGGTTGGTGGACACGCCCCTCCCTAACTTTGCTGTTCCACTGTTACAGAGACCTTCACTGGTGACATCTTCAGAGGATCCACGGTGTTAAAGTAGGGAAACATCCTGTCGGTGAAGGTGTGCGTGAAGGTGTGTATATGTGTCTTACTATCAGGATCAGAGAATGACAGCTTTCCTCTGTTCCAGTCCAGGCTCACTCTGATCCTCTGGGGCTTCTTCTTCACTGAGAGAACGGTGGCTGGATCTGATAGGGAGTGTGCCATCGTACCATCATAAAAAATAAACCTGATTCTCCATAATCCAGAGTGTATGTCTCCCTTCCTCTGGACAGACTCTTCTAAAACACCCAGGCCCCATAATCTACCGTCTCCAACCTCAACATCCCAGCTGTGACTTCCCGAGTTAAAGCCCTCAGAGCCCAGGACACACCTGCACCAGTCGAACCTCTCTGGATTGTCAGGAAGCTGCTGTCTCTCTCCACTTCTCACACTTGTCAGATCTTCAGACAGGATGAGGTTTGTACCGGCAGTGTTTGGGTCCAGAATCACAGGAGTGTAGGAGACCATCTCCTTCATCTTGTCCCAGACTGTGAAGCTCAGGTTGCCCAGGTGTTTGGCCTCATCTATTAGAGCTCCGGAGACCAGCTGTGGATCCTTCAGCAGGGGGCACTGGACTGTAGCCTCGTCGTCCTGCAGGAACGAGAAGTCTTCAGCTCTCGGCTCCTTCTCTATGGCTGAAATAGCTGCTATCTCTCTGGTCATCACCTGCCACTTCTGCTCCTCTTCCTCCCTCAGTGCAGTTAACCTGGCCTCCTCTTCCTCTTGTAGAAACTGGTGAAGCTTCTTAAACTCCTCCTTAATCTGCCTCTCTGTGCATCGGGCTTGGAGCTTAATGTGTTCTGCTGTTTGATCACAGTTCCCTTTAACCTCCTTGAAGAGCTCCAGTTTCTCCTGAAGTTCCTTCTTGTGATGCCATGCAGCTTCATCGATGATTCTGTGGTCGGTGTGTGTTTCAGAATGCAGACAGACAACACACACTGGCTGCTGATGGTCCAGACAGAAGAGCTTGAGTTTCTCAGAGTGCAGACCGCAGAGAAGCTCAGATGCTACTGCAGCTCTCTGATCTCTCTCCGCTAAGAAAGCCTCACACAGATTTTTCAACGCTAAATTACGAGGTGGTTGACTCTGTAAAGATATTTGATTACAAAGTGGACAGTCGTGTATTAGTCTCTCTGTCCAGCAGCTCTGCAGGCAGGCTTTACAGAAACTGTGGCTACATGACAACATGACAGGATCTTTAAAGATGTCACAGCAGACAGTACAGGAGTGAGCCTCCTCGGATCTGGAAGGCATCTTGTCTCTCAGTGAAGCTGAAAACAAAACCGGACAGAATAGATATACTAGAACTTTTGCGTGACAGTTGCTTCTCTGCAATAGATTGAGTTGTCTGGGCTGTGAGCTGTTGTTCCTTTTATAACCTCAGCAGGGAAGGATGTATTTATGACATCACTGATGATGTCATAGCCAGGCATAAAGGCAGACTTGGTAAATGGCCTGCATTTATATAGCCAAGTTCCTTCAATTTATAAAGTAGTGATCAATGATATCAAATGCTTTTGCAGATCAAGTAGAACCATACCACAACATTTACCATCATCGATTTCCCTTTTTATGTAATCGGTGAGATACGACAGGTGAACCCTGATTGTACATCATACATCAGATTATTACTAGAAATATATGTCTATCTGCTCACAAATAATTCTTTCAATAACCTTTGATAAAACCCTGAGTCACACACAGGTATATAATTACCTTGAATAACCTGGTCTTTAATAAAGTGTAAAAAAAAAACCATCAGTCACTGAGTGACATCAGTCACTGATGACATCACAATTGCTCAAGTAACATAATTGAGGATTTATTGCATCACTGATGATGTCACATTGTCTATGACATCATCAGTGTCTGTCATAAATCACTGATACATAGACTGAAAAAAGCTTTAACATTGTTGGATCGAGATTATGCATGACACATTTAGGTTAGGTAGTCATTACTGAAGTGTGCAGACATTATTAGGGTAATTTTTAGTTTGGAAGAAAATGACTGATTTGACAGATTCTCTGGCCAAAGAGGGCTGGTACGTCAGTGATGAGGCGATAGCAGAACTGAAAGGAGCCTCTAAGCCATCATCACTCAATGACATTATTCGTGTTGCACTTGATAGTGATCTTAGACCTATTGGGAGAAAATTTCTACCATCAGAGATCAATAGTGGAAGGGTTGAGAAGCTTGAGGGTCCATGTGTTCTCCAGGTACAGAAGGTGAGGAACATCTCAGCCCCGAAAGACCATGAGGAGTCCCAGGCAGCTCCCAGGATGTTGCGCATACAGATGACGGATGGACATACTACTTGTGTAGGACTGGAGTTTAAACACCTGTCCAAGATTAGTCTTGACACTTCCCCTGGAACAAAGGTAAAGCTCCTTGGTACAGTCCTCATCAAAAATGGTTTGCTACTCCTGGATGACTCAAAAATATCTGTGCTTGGAGGAGAGGTTGATCACATGGTGGAGAAATGGGAACTACAAAGGAGCCTGGCCAAACACAGCAGGAATAATATTGGCGCAGAAGGTAGACCTCCTCCATTTGTGCCATTTGGACAGAAGTGTGTGAGAAAGGAGGAGGTAGACAGCAGAGAATTGGACCAGAGAAAGACCCTCCAGAGTACCACTGTGGTCAAAACTACTGATGAGAATGAGGAGTTTGAAAAGCAGCGGATAGCGACTATTGCGGAGGTGACCAAGACCAAAGAAGGTCCCCGTACATTTGGTGGCGGAGGAAATGCAGGCAGTAACTTAAGCAGTGTTGCTTCTTCCTACCGGGGTCGTAACTCACACCAGCAGCGGAGACGAGAAGACAGGGTTGAAAGAACTGAAAGCAGACAAGATGGGAACTATCGGGAGCTGGTGGACGGGCGTGTTCTGAGAGACATCATGGAGATGGGTTTTAACAGAGAGGCCGCCCGGCAGGCTCTGATGGACAATAACAATAACCCGGAGGTGGCCCTAAACAGCCTGCTCACTGGATCCTCCGGCTGCAGACACAGCGCCGCTGCACCTGGATTCAGCAGGCCCCCACCTAGAGCCAGAGGGAGGGGAAGAGGAAGGTCCAGGAATGAAGATGAGGAGGTGGGAGGAGGGGGAATGCCCTCTGCACCAAGCACTCTCTTTGACTTTCTGGAATCCAAGATGGGAGTTTTATCCATCGACGAGCCAAAGAGCCGGCCAACTCAGAGACACCACGATGGTCAAATGAATTTCTCCAACTCGGACGATTACCCCCACTCTCACAAACCAAGTGCTCCTCATATGACAACAGGCAACAGAGGAACGGCAGGACCTACTCGCTTACACAGGGACACTGACTTTCCCAAGCCTGGCCAGGAGCCTGTGTCAAGCTCCTCAGCTCCCCAAATATCGGCCCCGGCCCAGCAGTCCAAGGGCCAGGAGAGAGGATCGCGTGGCACCTCAGGCAGATGGCAGAATGACAGGAGAGAAATGCGAGATGAGCAAATTTCCTCCCCTTCCTTCCCGTCTTCTTTCACATGGTGTAAAGAAGCACAACAGTGGTCCAGAAGTGGAGATGGCGGGAGCTTGGCTGGGGGTTTTCAACAAGTTGCAAGAGAGAACTCTGTATCTGAACTGTCTCGTAGGAGAGGGGCAAAATACAATGGACCCAGTTCTAAACCAAGCATTTCTGCGGGCAATGAATGAGATGGCAGAGGAGGTTATTATCGGACAGACAACGGAATGTAAAAACCCAACAGCACCAGGAGAAACAGAAAGGGGAAGATTGACCGGACGAATATGGACCACCTTGACCGTCAAAGGGATAGTGAGCCATTGAACCTTAACTCAAGGGCGGAAGATGAGTGACCAGCCAGGTGTCTCGGACCACCCCCTCTACCGATCTGGGGAGAGTTGTCGACTAGCACCATGCTTCCTCCGATACATGTCAGCTGCTTCTTTAGGGCGTAGCGCGTGGAAAGATCGCGCTATTCCCCCCAGTTCCCCTCCCCACAGACGCCCCGACCGACCAGAGGAGGCACTGGTGCAACGACCAGGAGGACTCATACCCCCACCGGCTTCCCACCCGCAGACACGGCCAATTGTACTTGTAGGAACGTCTGACCAAGCCGGACGTACCGCTACCGGGAATTGAACCGTTACCCGGGTCGCTGCGGTGGTAGGCGAGTGCTTTTACCTCTCTACACTACCCAGATGCCCCGACAAGGCACGAACTCGACATCACATCGCTGAGCGCGAAAATATGCTAGGCTACTTGATGAATTACATTAAAAAAATATATATTAAAAATGTTCCTGCAAATGCAGTGGTCAAGTTCAAGTTTTGTAATTGTTTTATCCGTTCATAATTATTTTATAAATATTACTGTAAAATCTGCAAGAAATAGGACTAGCTGCCTAATAGGCACTACTGTATAGTCTACCTACCTGCTGTGGTTCTGATTTACTTTCATGAAAAAAAAGTCCCCCCCCCCTCGGTCTTTCCCACAAATCGCACCCTGCATACATCTATCCGTTAGTAATTCTGTACATTTTCCAACGGAAAACAGCCTTAGACTCTGTGTCTTGTGGGATTTCATTTTGTCGCACTAAATTCATGCCAGAGCCCTGAACAAATAGACAGACAGACAGACAGACAGACAGACAGTCAGACAGACAGACAGACAGACAGACAGACAGACAGTCAGATAGATAGACAGACAGACAGACAGACAGACAGACAGACAGACAGTCAGATAGATAGACAGACAGGCAGACAGACAGACAGACAGACAGACAGACAGACAGACAGACAGACAGACAGACAGACAGTCAGATAGATAGACAGACAGACAGACAGACAGACAGACAGACAGACAGACATATCACCAATTATTAGTAGTATAGGATAGTAGAATAGAGGTACACAAAAACAAAAGCAGGAAGATCAGTGCTTCACCGTGGTCATGATGGCGTTCCATGTGGACGTGAAGACGTCGGTGTTGTTGTGGCCTTGGTAGTGACGCTTCAGCTCTCTGGTGAAGTACTGTCTGGTCAGCTGCACAGAGGCACAATTCAGTTCAGGTCACTTCAATTCAGGAAAAACACATTTGAATACAGAAATAAAAACGGCACAAAAATTCATAACTTAAAGGAATAGTTCACCCCAAAATGGAAATTCAGTCATAATCTCCCCCCCCCCCCCCCACATCAGTCGAAACTTCACAGGACCACTAAACACACAGGGCCTTTGGGGGTGGTGCGCCAAAAACAAATCCTCTATGCAGGAGAAACCCTGATAATGATTACGGTGCTCCTCCACTTTTGCTTGCTAATCATGAGAATTGATCTGGGTGACATTACTTACATGCTCCCGGAAGAGGAAAGCCAAGATGGCTGCTGCCAGCTCAGCCAGGAAGATGAAGAGAATGAGCATGAAGAACTGAGTTACGTGAATGAAGAAAGAAAGAAAGAGTCAAAAACAATGTCTGCTTGACCCGCAGGCTTATATAGATATCCAGATAATTGAAACAACCACTAGATGTGTACTTTAAAAAAAGTAGGTTAATACATGTGGAAAAACACTCATTACACTGTAAACAAATCAAATAATGAAAATTAAATATTTGCTACGACAGTGAAGTTAGACGCAAATGCATTGACGGTGTGGCAGTCATAAGGATGCAGCCATACCTAGATGTTTGAACTGAAGTTACATTCAACGCCTCTAGGTGGCTCACTTGCACTGTCTTACTGTGGTCGTGCACCCGTTACAGACAAGTTAGTTTAGCCAGTTTTGTAGAACAGTTTCCACCTTTTTAGGCTTATATGAGCCCTTTAAAACAAATTGATAATTTATTATATGAAGTAGTATCAACCTGATGTAAGATACAGTATATATGGGAATAGGGTATTTTAACTCAAACCATTTTCGACCTGGAACCCTGCTTTCAAACCATTTTCTACCGACACCAATCGACACCAAATATCAACTCCAAAAGCATCCAAATGATGTCCTTTTCAACATATTGACACTCGCA
>NC_139645.1:13001211-13046211 GCF_964638095.1 Poromitra crassiceps | reverse complement strand
AGAAGCATTAAGGTCCCACGAAGCAAAATGCAATGACAAATATTGTGATTAGAAAAAAACAAGCCAGAATAGACAAAGAGCTGTGAAAAAGAACAAAATGTGAAAAGGAAAAATAATTGTTGCTGTTGCAAAGAAAACATGATGACACACAGACTTGTGACAATCACAAAATTGCTGCTGTAATTAGACAGAAGGGAAGACAATTACGAAAACAGCCATCTTGACGAAGAAACAACAGGCGTCACCAATGCAAAAACGGGGCTGTCACAATTACATTGAATCGCAATTTAATCATTCGTAATTATGATTACTTGATTACTACAATTATTTAAGAAGCAAACTGAAATCCAAAAAGCAGCTGTTGTGGATGGAAAGATGGAAATACTGTGTTTCACAGTTTCACACCAACCGCTTACAGAAACTGCTGGACAATCTGTAAGTAACTTTGAAGGTACAGTACGTTTACATTTAAAGCAGATTTTCCTCTCCTTAACCTCGAATCTCGTCACAGCGAGAGCATCTACCCAACTGCCAGCCACCTCTTCAATGAGAACACACAGTGGTGTGTGTGTGTGTGTGTGTGTGTGTGTGTGTGTGTGTGTGTGTGTGTGTGTGTGTGTGTGTGTGCGTGTGCGTGTGTGTGTCCCATTTCACAGCTGTGGCACCTTTCATAAATAGGTCTGTGTGCAGCTGTGTCATTTCACGCAGCCAGACAGAGAATATAATAATAATAATCCTCTCTCGCCTCGACAGCCATGGAGAGCCTCTTTGGTGTGGTTCAATGATCCTTTACCCTGTGCTAGTCCCCTATATCAAATCTGTTTTTTCCCCCTCCAAAATTCTGTCTTACCCCCTCTTGGACATGTTTCTCAAAGTGAAAACCAGTTTGTGAGGTGACGTACTGTAAGGTAAGGGTCCCATGCAAGACTGACTCCCCCCCTTTCAAAACAACTCAATCGAAAACTGAGTCATTTCTGTATCTAGGACTATTTTACAATAGGAATTCAATTCCTAGGGTGGAGACTCTGGAGATGATGCGCCACTTGTCCTCTTTTCCCTACGTATACTCCCAACACTTAAGGTCCTTGCACACAGAGTCCGAATTGTTCGCTGCGTTTTTTTAATCCGTCATCCGGGAAAAAAACGTCACGCACAGATACCTTGCCCACTGAGTCCGATGCGTTAATTATCCAATATTCGTTGCGAAGATTCGCAACGAAAAGAAAACTACCGCGATCCTATTGATCCACAACTGGCAGTGTGTCTGTGTGGCTCTCTGTCTCTCTCCTCCCCCCCCCCCCCTTCCCCATACACACACACACACACACACCGCGTCCCGCATTCCAAGCTGGTCTGCAATCACCCAGCACATTCTGTCTTTTAATTCCGAATCTCTGTATTCCTGCTTTGCCATAAAATGCTTTGTGCTGGGAGACGAACTGAATTAACTTCTCAGACGCCATTTTTCATTGTGAATAGCAACACTACGGCAGCTCTGGGTGGTCAAACACCTGTCAAAACGATTTCATGGATGCGGAAAAACGCAGAAAATCGAACCTCGTCCGAAAACTTAAATGACGGACGTAATTGTCGGACTCGGTGTGTCAATGATGATTGACACAAATGAGGTCGTATTTTTATTTTTTTCGTGCATCGATTTCGGACGAAAAAACGGACTCTATGTGCAAGGACCTTTAGTCTGGAGATGATGCGCCACTAGTCCTCTTCTCCCTACTTATACTCCCACCACTGACATCACAATTGCTCGAGTGACATCACTGATGACATCACAATTGCGGTGTGTGTGTGTATGTGTGTGTGTGTGTGTGTGTGTGTGTGTGGGATGTGTGTTTATGTGTAGCCCCCTCCATACTCACCACACATTTCAACAAGTTATGAAATGACAGCCAATCAGTATTTTAGCTACATTGTCTTTAAAGAAATAGCTCACCCCCAAAACCCTCTGTATTCTTCCAAACTATTGAAGTGAATGGGGCCGTTATATTATTATTACAGCATAAAATGACACTTTTGTCTCCTGCATTTTGCTGCAAAGCGGCACAACGAAGCTATTCGCATGAAAATGTACTTTTTTTGCGTCTCTGAATAACTTCAATAGTTTGGGGGAGAAGCCTGAGATGGAACTATGGGAGCCAGTGTGTTTGGTGGTCCGACAACCTGCAACGTAGTTTCAACTGGCCTAGGAGTGAGATAAACACAGCATTTTCATTTTGGAGTGCGCTCAAAGGCTTTCTGCTGAAACCAGCTATTTCTCCAAGCTCTACTGTAGGTACCTCTAACAGTGACACTCATTGGACAGGACACCTCTATTTTGCATTTATAACACGACCACTCGCCACAGTGTCGAGGTCTGCACCGTCAGCATGTCTGCAGCAATGCAACGAGACACCTGGTACGAGGCCCGCAGGCCCTCCGCGGCCCGTGTGCAACCCGCTCCAGTGGGCCAGAGATAACCCGCCGGTGACAGGAGGTTCCGGTCCAATAAATCAGCGTGTCAGAGGCACTGGGAGGAAGTGCAGCGTACACAGAAGTCTTTTCCCTCAGCGCCCCGAGAGCTACTGGACCTAGATTACCTTCATCTATCAGAATAGTGCTGTGCAGGAATGAGTGGGGACAGCGGGTTAAGCCAAATGGATAAAAAAAAAGGCGTCCATATTAGTAATGAAAGAACAACCTAAACATCATCATAATAATAATAATAATAATAATAATAATAATAATAATAATAATGACAATGTTGTTGTTTGTTGTTATTGAGTCTATTTCTGCAATAACTGCACTTTATGACTGTGTAAACTCGACGAACGTTGACGTTACTGCTCGAGCCGCAGAGCTATGGAGGCAGCCATTACTGTTTTGCCAGCGGCGTTCCTGATTGGCCGGTTACGATGTCAAATACGTGTCAGGGGCGGCTCAGGTAGTAGAGCGGGTCGTCCACTAATCGCCTTGGATAAAAGAGGTCGGTGGTTCGATTCCCGGCTCCTCCAGTCTGCATGTCAAAGTGTCCTTGGGCAAGACACTGAACCCCAAATTGCTGCCGCTGGTGTGGCAGCACCCTGCGTGGTAACCTGCCGCCATCGGTGTGTGAATGGGTGAATGTACCTACTGACTGTAAAGCGCTTTTGGATACAAGCGCTATATAAATGCAGGCCATTTACCATTTACCATCTGTCCCCTGGCACCAAGTGGAAGGTCTTGTTGTCCTTGTAGCAGGTGTGCCAATAGAGAGCCAAAGTGAACGTCACTTCCTGCTTCAGCACTGTACCAGAGATTTTCATCCGCCATTTACTTTCCCATAGACATTTCGTAAAATGCTTATAAAAATAGTGTTACTTATTCAAACCAAACGGTTCAGCCATATTTCGAATCGGGAGAGACTATAGAACATTTCACTTGGACCAAAACTGAAAAAAACAACAGTGAAAAAATATTTTCTTTAAATCCGCTTAAAAAAATTTTTTTTGGTCCGAATGAAATGTTATGTAGTCTCGCCTGTTTCTAAATATATCTGACCTACAGTATCAGATAGGTTGGGACTGAGAAACAACAGAAAGAATCATACCATATCTACCTGTTAATGGCTCTTGGTTTCAAATGGAGGCGTGCGAATGATGTCTTCAACCCTTCTTTAGTCTGTGACCGTGCACCACTTTACATTCGCTGTAGATGAGAGAAAGAAGAAGAAGAGTCATGATGATGATATAGGAACAGCCAGAAAAGGAAGATCTACTGTAACACATGTTGTCACTTCAAGGCCCCCAGGAAGCATGGTGACACTGTAACCATCCCACTTGGATTTACCATAATTCAAATGAAAGTCATTTTGTTTCCAGTTCATATTCTACTGCTGTATGAATAGAGACAGTCCGCATGTCTGGGAACGCCCATACAGGCTCTAGGAACGCCCACAATAGACGCTGGGTTAGCCTGGGAGCGGGGTCAGGGTGGGGTAAATTCCCCCATTCCATCCATTCAGCAAAGTTAGAATTTAGCTGATAGCTCAGCCCAGGCAGACACGATCGGGCGATTTAACCACCGCAGTAAACGCACATCTGAGCAGACGTCTTGTGTTCTGCTCTAGAACCCCCAAACATGTAGTTTAGAGCCACAGCACCGTCTTTTGGTGAGTCAGCCCATGAGATATATCGGCGGTTTTACCCCACTCGCGCGCCAGCCGTTTAACATTTTGTGGGCGTTCCCAGACATGCGGACTGTCTCTATAGTACAGAATCATAGGGAAAGACAGCGGTTAACTGGGTCCTTTTTGACTACGTACAGCAGATGGTTATTAAAAATAATATATATTATCATATCAACATCATTTTCAATCTCAATCAGATGAGTGAGCATGTTCCCTGTGTTTACCATTACTCTACCATCTTATATTTTACCAATTTTACAGAAACTATGGTGGAGACTCTGGAGATGATGCGCCACTTGTCCTCTTCTCCCTACTTACACTCCCACCACTTACTCTGGAGATGATGCGCCACTGTCTGTACAACAGATGTTTGTCTGTAGATGTTTAACAGATTCCGTTTGGTTCCTGTTCCACACACCTGATTCTCACCACCTGTAGCCACTCAATTATTCTGAGAATATGTAGGTATATTCATGACTTGCCACATATACTCTATAGATAATCTGTTAAACATCTACAGAGAAAAGTGAAACAGTTGGTGAGTGTCAACTAATAAGCTGTTGAAATTACAACACCGTTTGTTGTTACAAATAGCCTACTCTGCAGACTCTCTGTAGGCGGACTATCCAAATAAAGGGTTAGCCAAATTATATTCAAAATATATTCACAAGATTATTTAAAGCTCCAAAACTAGAGCTTGAATATTCACACAGACTCCTTTTGGACACGGCAGGATAACTGTATCCTGGCTACCCAATGCCCAGCTGTTTCCATAGCAACCGCCAGAGGAGACAAAATCATGATCAATGCTGTTGCTGAAACGGCACGTTAACCACAAAACATTTGGCCATGGGAAATGCCCCCGGACCGAAAATCACCTCGATAATGAGAATGATTCGTGGTATTTTTCTCTTCTAACAGTACATGATTCGGGATTTGTTTGTAGCGCACGAATCACAAATGCAGGCCTGTTTGTTACCACCATCAAGACTTCTACATGATGCTCACACACATAGTAACGACATAGCAGAGAGCGGGGGAACAAGGCTTATACTCTGTCAGCACGTTTGAACAGAAAGGCACCCGAAAGTGACGCCTGCTCCTGATCTTTTGATGTGTGCGTCAACAGATTCGCACTTGACAAAAATTACTACCACCGTGCACGGGATGGATGTTCGACGCCATTGTTGGATCTAGTATGAACAGTTAAAGGAAAAAAAACAACCACATACTCAGATACTTCCAGTGATATATCAACACAATGTGATGTTCATTGCATTCCAGGGGTTATTTCGTGATGTTGTAATTTACTCTTTCCCTCAGCCGACCTCATAAATCAGTTAGGCCAAATGCTTTCCTACATTTTGACGCAGCACGTCTTGTGGCTGCAGTGCATTCTGGTCTATTTCCTGCTCCTGTGGATGGAGAACTTGGTCTCTCTCTCTACGATGGATTTCTCCCTGGGTGATTAATGAACAGTGAAAATTGGTGACTCTAGAAAGGAGGCATTGACACAGAAAACGTGACGTTTACTGCTGTTTTAGATTGCTGAAAGATTTTCTGCTATCAAACTACCTTGTAACTGCTGGAAATATCTCGCCGTGACATCACATCCTCTGGGTTTGGCCATTTATCCACAATAAAAAGCCAAATATACCTCAAACCAACAAAATGTACCCATAAATGATACATACGGTGGAGCCTAGTAACAGCTAACGTTTCTTAGGGTGGAGTGATCTGATTGTAACTGCGTTACCTCTGATGGAAGCATGATGAAAGGTATTTTTTTTCTTTTCCAACTGCTGCCAACACCCTTCAGTTGTCAGCGAAGTTGACATTTGAGTGTTCTTAGCTGTCAGCCAGTCAAGGACTAACGAAGCTTTAAGAGATGAGAGTGAAAAGGGCAATCCTCCAGAGACCCAATTACACGATGGAGGCTGCAGATGCCAGGATCGGAGAGCGAGGCATCGGTGCTCTGCACATCGGTGCTCTGCACATCGGTGCTCTGCACATCGGTGCTCTGCACATCGGTGCTCTGCACATCGGTGCTCTGCACATCGGTCTGCACATCGGTGCTCTCTGCACATCGGTGCTCTGCACATCGGTGCTCTCTGCACATCGGTGCTCTGCACATCGGTGCTCTGCACATCGGTGCTCTGCACATCGGTGCTCTGCACATCGGTGCTCTGCACATCGGTGGATGGAGAACATCATCGGGAGAACATCTGGTAGCCACATTTACTGGTAATTACCATAGGTATTATATTACTACTATAGATGGGTCACCGCAGGCTCCGCCAACTCTAACAAATGGTAGCAGCAAGTCTCCTAAATTGTCACGTGACTCCAATTCATAGCTTTCAAGGGGCGTTACGTGCTGCCGGAAAAGCCCACCTGACGGTAAAAAAAAAAACTTGTTCATTCCGCTGCCCGCCGAGTCGACTAGTTTTTCACGCTGTGTTTGTTCAGGCAAAATGCCGGATACCTGTTGTGCTCAAGTAACGTTAACGGGGTATTTTAATCATTATTGTAACGTTACTTGAGCTTACCTTTGATGAAATGTTGGCCGCAAAGACGTGTGTACTTTGATGGTAGAAAAAAAAGCCATTTGCCCTCCCCAGCGACTGAACCACGTCTAATCACACAAATCCACAACCTCCTCCTTTCTTTCTCCGACGGGATTCTGTAAAAGCACAAGCCAGGCGTGTCTCCTCGTCGGTTAGTGCAACCGATAGCACAACAGGTATCCGGGATTTTGGCTGAACAAACACAGCGTGAGAAACTAGTCGACTCGGCGGGCAGCGGAATGAACAAGTTTTTTTTTTGACCGTCAGGTGGGCGTTCCCGGCAGCACGTAACGCCCCTTGAAAGCTATGAATAGACCTGCCGAAAGTCTCCTAAGTGGGCGTGTCCGTGGAGAACCACGGGCAAAACCCACGCGACAAAATGACAGGAAGTGAGTTGAAGTTGGGCCGTCTTGCTTGAAATCTCATCGTCTTTGTAATTACCAGGGGTGGGCATTATCACCAGAGTCCCCATGATATGATATTATTGTGATTTTAAAAATATTGCGATATACTGCGATTTATGATGTCCCCCAAAAGGAAAAAAACTTTGTCAACATCTGTTTCATCTAATACGATAAAGTTTCCAGTCTGTTCATCTCACTTCAATCATTTTCATTGCAGTAAAATGGGATTGTCGAGCAGACAGACTGACCACCGCTGTCATAAAAAAAACCTGTCATAAAGGGTTTTATTATTTACTTGACAATTTAAGTAATAAAATATCGCGATTCTCGGCATTTGTGTGATACGATATATTGCCACACAAAATATCGCGATACTATGCTGTATCGGAACCCCTCCCCCTATCCCTAGTATTTACTAGAAGTGAAACTAATATACCAGATGCAGATTCACATCCAGATCTCGGTTTACGGGCGGTGGTGGTTACTCATTATAACCTTTCGTGCAGGTTATGTAACTCTCCGCAAAGTAATTGAACCATGACGCCGACCACTGAGCGGTTCTTCTCTGAGGACCACACAGGGAGCAGAGACCTCTTGCTGTAATTGCCTGCATGGCAGAGAAACGTCATCACAACAGCCTCGACCATCTGGTTCAGCTTTTGGAGGAGCAACTTTAGGCACGGGGAAAGAAATATCGCCTGCTGTTTTCTCTCTGCCGCCATATTCAGACTCGGGTTCGGTTCTTAATTGTTGGCTCTCAAGTCGCGTGCTGCTAAGTGTGTCTGCGGCTGCTTTCGTGCCAATTGCTTTTGCTATTTAGCCACTGTGTTGGTGGTGTCTTTTTTTAATTCAGAAAACACAGTGACTAAATGACCAAAGCATTTCCTACCACTATCACTGTAAGACTAAGAGAAGTCAATGTCATTTTCATAATTTGACTAAAAACCTGAAAACAAAACTGTTCTCACCCCCCATTTACACCTGTTTTTTAAATGCGACCTGTATCCGGATAAGTTATCTGGATAATGGTCGCATTTAAAAACCAGGTGTAGGTTGGGGTGTAAATGATCTGAACACAATTTGAGCCAGACTACATCCATTCCAGATGTGGTCAGGAAGTTCTAATCACATCCTGATCACCATGCATTTACTACACCTTGCAATAGCATGCATTTTCTTTATCCAGATAACATCCAGATAACGTATCCGGATACATGTCACATTTAAAAACCACGTGTAAATGGGTTGGAAATGATCTGAACACAATTTGAGTCAGACTACATCCAGAAGTGGTCAGGAAGTTCTGATCACATCCTGATCACCATGCATTTACTACACCTTGCAATAGCATGCATTTTTTTTTTATCCAGATAACATCCAGATAACGTATCCGGATACAGGTCACATTTAAAAAACAGGCGTAAATGGGGTGTAAAAGATCTGAACACAATGTGAGCCAGACTACATCCAGATGTGGTCAGGAAGTTCTGATCACATCCTGATCACGATGCATTTACACCTTGCAATAGCATGCATTTTTCCTTATCCAGTTAACATCCGGATAACTGATCCGGATACAGCTCACATTTAAAAACCAGGTGTAGATGGGGTATAATAGGCTGCAGGACTTCAAAATGCATTTTAGCATAGAAAGCGGCAGAGAGAAAAGGCGAAGCTGACAAAGCCCCCATGACTGCGACAGAGCCGAGTTGGGCACCGTTCAAGCGAGAGGTCCCTCTGTGCAGGGTCGGGGTGACCATCTGCTTTTTAATTCAGTTTGGCAGAATGTAATCTGGTTAAAAGTAGACATCTTTAAAAGAGCGGCGGGGTAGTAGCGGCATGACAATGGGCCGCGTTATCTGTTAAAGGGCGGTTAATTTAATCAACACAATCAAGCATGCGACCGCGTCACTTTCTTTGACATCCTTCCTTCTTGCCTGGAGTGAGTTATTACCACTCAGTCATACAAATTTCTCATTCG
The DNA here is from genome assembly GCF_964638095.1 of Poromitra crassiceps. Classification (NCBI taxonomy): domain Eukaryota; kingdom Metazoa; phylum Chordata; class Actinopteri; order Beryciformes; family Melamphaidae; genus Poromitra; species Poromitra crassiceps. The sequence continues at coordinate 13,037,097 of NC_139645.1, read as the reverse complement.
CAGACAAGGATCCTTCATGCACTGTTGAACGATAATTTATATCACCGTTGAAGATCAAATTATAGCCATTTCAAATCATGTTCATCTGTAACAAAACAATACGTGTCTTTAGGACAAATTTGATGACAATCGAATTCAAAGCCTTTTCCGTTCCATCCGCTTTGACCAATCCGGACAAAACAAGGCTAAAGTGACAATAATGCAATCAAAAGCCAGTTACTAGGATTTGGCCAATATGGGTTTTTGAAGGCTGATATTGAAACCGATACTTTAGACTGGAATCATCGATAGCGGATATCTTGTGGAAATATTCCATGTCTTTAAATCGGATCAGTTTTATGACAAATAATTAGAGGTGCTCAGTGTTTCCTGTATAATTTCATTCTTGGCAGGTCTGAAAATCCTCTGAAACAATCTGCACCATATTCAATGGTAGCGAAACTCTGGGATGCATTTACTTCCTTTAAACGAATAATTAATTTACTAAAACTGAACCATTTGCTGACTGCTTTTATGTAGCTGAAGTCAGGGAGGAACCTCCGTCACAGCAGCAGTGGACGACAGAGCCTGGCCGTGCATTTAACACGATATAAGCCTATAATATCAGCCTGAAATGTCTACCCCTGTATATTTACCAATGCTACTTTCTTCAGAGGAGTCTTGTTTGCACTAATCAGTGGCTCTGGACACCACAGATCCCAGGTCTCCATTCATCAGAGCCTGCTGTGATCCACAAATAGACAAAGTGCCTCCCCGTGCTGCACATGCTGGGACTTAAGGGCCAGATGGACCTGCGGGTCACATGACCCTCCTGGTCACATGACCCTCCTGACCAAAGCGCCTCACATTCAGTCACACCTTGTCACAGAAGACAGGCAGACAAAGAAGCCACATCTGTTGGAGCGCAGCTAAAGGAGACGTCCACCCGTCGATACACTTACAGCGTGAAATCAATTTGTCATGTTCAACCTACAGTCTATGTGTTCGACACATTGAAGTGATGACGACGTGCTAACTGTATACTTTACTTTCTTGGTGTAGTGGCTACCCACTTTCTCTCGACCTGCCTCGTCTAGGCTGCCTACTTCAGTTAGTGATTTCCTACATTTCCCATAATGCTTTGCCAAAACTCCTGTTTGCATTCAGCTGAGGGTTTTATGTGTTGGCTGAGAAAGCGATAGCAGAGTGGGAGTTCTTCCATTCTAGAAACGCAAGAGTTGCACGTCTTATTGAGAACCTCTCTTGTGGCTGCAGACAGTGCATTCTGGTCTCTCTCCTGCTCCTGTGGGTGGAGACATTAAGTTGGTCTCTCTCCTCTTCTATGAGGTATTTCTCCCTGAATAGCAGATATGGACTCTGGACTATATCCATTGACTCAGGCCCGGAGTTGCCCTTTCATAGAAGAGGCAGCGTTTCCTGTCATTTGTTTTCACATTCACACGAGTAAATCTTCTGTGTGGTTTGGCCGAGTAGAGAGTGCGATGGGGAAGGGGGAGTGTACAGTCCTCTCTCTCTCTCTCTCTCTCTCTCTCTCTCTCTCTCTCTCTCTCTCTCTCTCTCTCTCTCTCTCTCTCTCTCTCTCTCTCTCTCTCTCTCTCTCTCTCTCTCTCTCTCTCTCTCTCTCTCTCTCTCTCTCTCTCTCTCTCTCTCTGGGGAGCCTTTCTGTGTGAGGAGGGGGGCGGGGCAGACACAGGCAAGCAGCACACAAACCGACACACACACACACACACACACACACACACACACACACACACACACACATACACACACACACACACACACACACACACACACACACACACACACACACACACACACACACACACACACACACACACACACAAAGCCAGTTACAGTGGAGAGAGAGAGAGTGACAGAGAGGGAGAGAGAGAGATGATGCCAGACTCAGAGAGAACGAAGCGTTAAGTATCTTTGGTTATACTTCCCTTGAGTCGATGCTGACCGATGTGCAACAAATCGTTTGCTTGTAAGCACACGCCCACTCACTCGCTCTGGACATTAAACTGTATAGTGTTCAATCATGAGCCGCTTGGGGCGTCCCGGTGGATCACCTGGTAGAACGTGTACCACTAAAGTGCCTCCTGTCTGTCCTATCAATAAAGGCAAATGCCCCAAAGAATACTAATTAAAAAAAATACGCTTTGTGAGTACTAGAGGCTTGAGTGGTTAAGATGTGTTTGCGCGTTGAACGTCTCTTGGTGCATTTACAGTTTTAGATCGCTGAAATATTTTCTGTTATCAAACTCCATAGCTGCTGGAAACATCTGGACGTCACATGGTCTACGTTTGGCCAGTTATCCGCAGGAGTAAGAAAAATAACACAAAGGGTCCAGAACATTTAGCAAAGTAGCCTATCACAGGGTGGCTTTTCCTTTAATTAATGCAGCTTTTGCATTCTAAATGCCCCCAAAAAATGAACATAAAACAGCTCCAATATCTTCAGTGAGTCTTACAAATTTGAGGTGGAAGTGAAGTATAGGATAAAGAAACTCACACTAACCACACGTGAAAAAGTTTAGTCTGATCTGATGCATGAAAATCCCACCTATACAGGCTATATGTGATATTGTATTTGCCTTCTTCTTTGACTTTGACTTAACACATCAACAGCCTGTGTTAAGTCATTACCTGCCACTCATAGCTGCTATTTCTTCATGAAACATCATTTAATTTAAGTGGATTTCTACGGCTGTACCAACTTCTCAAGCCTTCATATCCGGATCCCTAAGGCAAAAACACAGTAGCCATACTGTCATATATTTCTATAGTGTTCCAAGGAACTTGTGGTTCTGGTTCCTACTGTTTGTGGTGAGTTCTTTCTTAGTGACATATTGTACTTTGGAACTCACATGCAACATGTTATGCAGTGATGTTTGTAGCGTGCTTTATGGATTACTACACATGTTTTTCATAATGCAAAATAATTTAGAAACCTACCAGTCAGTTTATAGGGGTAAAATCAACTGGGTATTATTGTTATATAGGCTAGCCTACTACAGTAGCTATAGCCACATCCACACATAAAAACAAAACATGATTTTGGATGCAATCAACATTTAGCCTATGGCTCAGACTTGACACATTAATCAAGACACATTTAAGGCGATGCTTTCTGCTCCCAGCAAACTGAGAACAATCAAAGCTCAAATATGAATGCTAAAACATATGAGGATGCTGCAGCATCAACAAGCTATATTCTTATACATGCACATAGCCTACTATTGTAACCCTCCCATTATTTTATTGTGTTATTTGACTGCAAAACATGTATTTTTTAATCACTGCTTCATCCAAGTCCGTCTCCAGTTTTCAAGCTCACAAATCAAGACTGTTCTTGGAAACATTGGGACGGTTTTAGGGCATATTTCGCGTTTAATTGGTATCACGTGTCCAAAAAAGCCAAAAAAGTGCGCAGAAGATAGCTGATTTCATAACACCTGTAATATCAGTGATGCAGCTACTTACCCATAAAATACTGCAACTTACCGCTGAAAGAGGTGGGTTTGGTTCTCCAAATGTGTTAGGCTATCTGTTGGGGAAGTAGTGGTCTCCTAACAAACAGCAGTAATAAATCCCACGAATTCATACAAGCGACATTTACCATTCCAGCAGCCCCGACAAGGCAACAGTCATCAGACTTGTGTTCATTCCTCTCGATGTGGGAATCGGATCGTTTGCGCAACTACCAGTGTCAAGCTAAAATAAAACGATACGATATCCGGTTCCGACTTTCAAAATAAAGCGGCATCGCTTTCCAATTGAATGTTTAACTAACTTGTTTAATAATAACCCTTACGTTTTGGAAATCCTGGTGTAGATATCTGTGTGGTGGCCTGCAAAAACCCTTCACATGGTGGGAATTTGACATTTTAATTGTTTGATATTTCCATAAATTAGAAACTCTCAACTATTAGCCTATATAACTTTTGGATCATAGCTCTCAAAAAAAATGTTATGAGTATTTTAATGTTATGCCTCTAAAAGTAAAATGCGAGAAAAATGGCTCTAAACATTCCACAACATTCCATTTTCTAATAGTCGCATTCCACCAAAACCACAAAAAAAAACCTTCCCTTTGGTTTTATGAAAATAATTATTCACCATGATGGACTATGGAGATTTATTTATTCATTTATTTATTTCAGATGTATTTGACAGGGACAATACACATCAATACACACTTTAGTTCACACTACAGTGTAAATGTGTCAGATTTAGCCATGAGGCTAATTTGCATCTGTAGTGCCTGGACAAGTTAACAATATGGTCAACAGGTCACAGTATAACAATAAAACAATTAAAATTAAAAACAAAACAATGTCAAGTCAACAATATAGGCAACAATATAGCAATTATGATTAAAAACAAAGCAATGGGTTAGAAACAATGTAGGATTAAAAATACAGAGTGAGAGCAATGTCCACACATACAGATAGATGACAGTGGTGCACAGGGGATTTAGAAATGAGTACAACTCTGGTGTTCTTTAAGCCAATTTTTTTAAGTACTTTTAAATGATGAAAAATGAGATGAAAGTAACCAAAACACTCAAAATCTCAAAATACCTGCAAAACTAATTTTGTGTGAAGGGTTCTCCCAGACCACCACACATGGTCAGCAGTATAGACAGTGCAGGGTAGAAGGAGCCGTGGAGAGAACAGGCTCTCCAACAACATATTGGGCAGAGAACGGACCCCTGCAAATGACTCAAATTGCCACCCCAGAAATACACCTGTGTTCAAGAAAGAACACACATTAGATTGAAAGTGGTGCCATTTGCAATATTCATTCTGAAGGAGGTCGTGAGACCGAAACGTAAAAATGAATCTACTGGGAGACATCTTTACCAGCAGTGTGCGGACTCTACTTTTTAGACATTTGCAATATTCCCTCGAAAGACATGTCATGGTTTTCTTTTCTTTTTTGCTTTTCTCTTTTAAATAGTCAGTAGCAATCTAGAACAAAATGATCTGCTTTTTCAACATAAAATCAACATTGATCGACATTAAACATGTTAAAGTCAGCATGCAGTCGTTTCAGAACCACATTGAAATAGACCGGCCCTCTGCCCTCAGGGTGCTGATGCACGTTTAAATACTTTGTTAACAGTTACCAGATGTCAGAGTGCTGTCCATGGTTCTGGTGGCTTGCTCGATTCCCCATTAAATCGCCTAAATACTAATTCAACTGTAAAATCCAACACGTGTTGGTAAAAAATATATAGCCTATGCCTAATGGTGTGTGTGTGTGTGTGTGTGTGTGTGTGTGTGCGTGTGCGTGTGCGTGTGCGTGTGCGTGTGCGTGTGTGCGTGCACGTTCATGCATGCGTGCGTTGCTTGCATGTGTGTACTTTGTATTATCTATGTACTAGGCCCCATCAAAATTGCTACTGGTGGTCAGGGACTTATCAAAAAAAAGTATGGTAAAGACAAAGATACATGGTAAGATCAAACAAAACCCATCCTCAGGAGACGAAAGCAAAATATTACCCTGCATTCAAATCACTCCTCTGATTACATCACCAAAAAAACATCACCTGCCACCCAACATGACAGCTTGTCTATCTCAAAAGATCTCAAATCACGTGTCTGCCACTAGTGAAATTGAGATTCTTGCTGTGTCTTGTCTTCTGAAGAAAGACATTTCAGAGATTTTGGAGAGGTACCGCGTGATGAGTTGTGCATAGGTGTGCGGTAAGAATAGTGAGTTCCCTGTCTCTGTCCATTAGCTCCCCTGTCCCTCGTGATGGACACAGCGATCCCCTCTGCAGGTGTCTGATGGATGAACCCTGACGAGCCTTGGGAGGAGCTGCAAGGACCAAGGACTTTGTGAAAGGAAAGGTCGCCGACCCCCACTGAGGCTTGGCACAAGCACGGGCTCGATTTCTTCCCGCGCGTGCCTCTGTGATTGAGAGTGTGCTGGAATTTGATCTTATGAAGAATGAAAAATGTGCTTATTATTAATAATAATAAAAAAAAACTCTGGTGTCTTAGGCAGGCTTTATGGAAACAGTGGAAAGGAAAAGTCATTATCTTTAACGTGCTCCAGAGGGGCATGTTAATGGAATTCCACAACAGGAACGCACATGTCTTAATAAAGAGGGATTCCTCACTTTAGGTTGTATTTTGAATTCTTAAGTATGACAGACATTAAACTGGACACATGCAAGATAACAAGCGCAAACCTTTTGCTATTTGGTGCTACTCCCCCTGCCCCAACACCACCCATATCCCCCTAGGCACTCATCCATACCCACCCCAATATCACCCATATCCCCCTATAGCCACTAATCCATACCCACCCCTCAACACCACCCATATCCCCCTATAGCCACTAATCCATACCCGCCCCAACACCACCCGTATCCCCCTATAGCCACTAATCCATACCCACCCCTCAACACCACCCATATCCCCCTATAGCCACTAATCCATACCCACCCCTCAACACCACCCATATCCCCCTATAGCCATTAATCCATACCCACCCCTCAACACCACCCATATCCCCCTATAGCCACTAATCCATACCCACCCCTCAACACCACCCATATCCCCCGATAGCCACTAATCCATAACCACCCCTCAACACCACCCATATAGCCACTAATCCATACCCACCCCTCAACACCACCCGTATCCCCCTATAGCCACTAATCCATACCCACCCCTCAACACCACCCATATCCCCCTATAGCCACTAATCCATACCCACCCCTCAACCCCACCCATATAGCCACTAATCCATACCCACCCCTCGAATCCCGACCCTATACCTATGGTCCTTTAACCACTAAACTCACTAAACTTCTATGACATTCTGACTGACTTTCCTGATTTTTCCATCTTATGACCCTGGCGGGGCCACTGGCCCAGAGCCGCATTACAAATGTCTCTATTTAACAGTGGACTTAACTCACGTTGAAGCAGCTAGCATTGGGTTGTGGGTGGAGCCTGAAGCGGTGCTACATGAGCGGGGAAGCCATTGGGGAAGCAAAATGAGTGCACAGATATTGTTTTGTTAAAGGACTCCTGGCTGGCAGTGTCAGCTCAGGGTGCAACACTTATCCATCAAGGCGTTGGTAGACCTGAAGCGCAGTCATTAAAACTAGTTGCTCTGTTGGTTACTTGCAGCCACATTCCCTTCAGATGATGGAACCCACAAGCTGGGATATAAGATGAGTTCGGAGTGAGTGAGTGTTTGTGTTGTGAAATTGGATTTTTGTAAAAAACAAAAAAAACAAAAACGACATTGTTAATTAGGAGCAATATAACCAGGGACGAGATCTAAAATAGCTCAAAAGTATTTTTTCACTTCAGCTCGACTTTAAAGATGCTTGCATCAAAACATTGCTGTCTGATCAATAAAAAAGACACAAATTGGAAGTGCACTTGATAGACATCCCAGCGTGTGTGAAGGTATGTGAAGCTCTCCCAGGCCCACAACACTGTCAGCATTGATGCGATGTGGCCAGATGATGGACGCGAGCGAGGCACATGCTTGACTGCTCAATGAGGCCGAGGCGAGGCGAACCAGAGAGAGAAACAAAATCACAGACCCATCAGGCGTAAAGTAGCTATTTGCATGCTACCCTCATTTTTAGGGTTGCACTTTCATGTGAAATTGACAAATTGAGATTGAAAGGAAATCAGCAAAAACACAGAAACCAAAACGCTCGCTGTCATAGCCTACATACCCCCTCGTGAATCATGACGTTTCTTAAATGAATGTACACTCCAGTATTTGACATACTCACATCACTGCCAGCACAGTCACACATCATAGAGTCTAACGTGTGTTTCATGTTGAAGTGTGTTGTTGGCACCTAAGAGGGAAGGGCTGGGATTGGTGCACCTGTATCGTTCCCCTCTTATGAGGCACGTCATGTTTTTACTTTCAGTTTGAACCCCAACCCAATAAAACTTAATCTTAACCATAACCAAGTTGCTTTTGTTGCATAACCTTAACCAAGTTGCTTTGTTGCCTAAACATAACCAAGTTGTTGTAGGCCTACTTGCCTAAACATAACCAAGGTGCTTTAGTTGCATAACCTTAACCAAGTTGCTTACTTGCCTAAACATAACCAAGTTGCTTTAGTTGCATAACCTTAACCAAGTTGCTTTGTTGCCTAACTTTAACCAAGTTGCCTTACTTGCCTAAACATAACCAAGTTCCTTTAGTTGCATAACCTTAACCAAGTTGCTTTGTTGCTTAACCTTAACCAAGTTGCTTACTTGCCTAAACATAACCAAGTTGTTGTACTTGCCTAATCATAACCAAGTTGCTTTAGTTGCCTAAACATAACCAAGTTGTTGTAGGCCTACTTGCCTAAACATAACCAAGGTGCTTTAGTTGCATAACCTTAACCAAGTTGCTTACTTGCCTAAACATAACCAAGTTGCTTTAGTTGCATAACCTTAACCAAGTTGCTTACTTGCCTAAACATAACCAAGTTGCTTTAGTTGCATAACCTTAACCAAGTTGCTTTGTTGCCTAACTTTAACCAAGTTGCTTACTTGCCTAAACATAAGCAAATTCCTTTAGTTGCATAACCTTAACCAAGTTGCTTTGTTGCTTAACCTTAACCAAGTTGCTTTGTTGCCTAAACCTAACCAAGTTGCTTACTTGCCTAAACATAACCAAGTTGTTGGACTTGCCTAAACATAACCAAGTTGCTTTAGTTGCCTAAACATAACCAAGTTGCTTTGTTGCCTAAACATAACCAAAGTTGTTTTATTGTGTTTAATGTTGGAAAGGCAGCAAGGTTTTCAAATTAACCGGCGTTTTGGTTCAAATTCACGTTGAGATTGTAGATGTAAAATGCCACATTTTAAGATGTATTTTGCCGACGTTTTGTTTAAAATGTACGTCCTAAATATCCCCCCCCCCCGCCTTCCCCCCAAGGTTGTCAGTGCTGACCGGAGTGCTGCACAACCAGTGAACCCTGCTACTGCACATGAGGAGGAGGAGCAAGAGGACTCCTGTATGGGTCTCAACACACAGAGTATAACAAACACACTGCCTGGCCTGCTGTTGAGCGGGACATCCAGAAGACTCTGTGGACATTTACAGCTATGCCAATAACTCCGGGTGAGGTCCTCCATGCTACATTAGTTCCTCCTGCGGCCATACAGGAGGAACCAGGAGCGGTGAGCGTCAAGCATAAACCCCGGAGGACAGGGAGGCCCATGCAGCAGAGGAGCTTCCCCGGAGGACAGGGAGGCCCATGCAGCAGAGGAGCTTCCCCGGAGGACAGGGAGGCCCATGCAGCAGGACAGGGAGGCCCATGCAGTATGTGTATGTGTTCTTCTTAAATAAATGTATTTGTTTTTCTTAACTAAATGCAAAGTAAATAGTAGTGATTTAGAGGTCTTCATGGCTCCAAAATGGCCAAACCCAAACCCCAATGAACCAGAGAAATTTGTGTCCAAACCCGATTGGACCCGACAATTAAAAGAAATACATAGCCTGTTGGTTTTAGCCTGTTAAGATATTGCAGACCTGAGCCGCTGCCATTATACTGCTAAAAACGTTTATCGTGTCGGATACAATGTGTTATTATAGCATAATAAACGGAGATGAAAATAACAGACTTGTCAAATTGTGCTGTTGTAGGCTACAGTTTGTCTAGTAGGTAGATGACAGTGGCATTATAATCTACAGGCTAATGTGCACTCTATAGCCTACTGTAGGTCAAAAATCTTGTCTCCTCCATGTTAGTGGATGGGACATGAGCCAATTAAGAAATCAAACTACGCCACATCAATCTTCCCCAAAGATGGTGTCTGTCATTTAGTTATTGCAGTTCAAGTGCTCATTTTTCTGATACGATTGTTTTTATTTAGTTATTTGATGGGGTGATTGACAGCTGTGACAGCCGGCTCTGGTCCACTCAGGTCTTCATGGACCTGACATTTCAATGACAGAAATCCAACCTCCGGCAAACAGTACTGAACCCGACCCGCAGCAGTCGCTTCTTTTCAATGGACCAGAGTCACCTGACTTCGGGTATTCGGGGGACCGTCAGGGATACCCGAAGACCAGGGGCCGGTTCCACAAAACACCTTGAGGTATGATTTCCGAGTTAGTTTCCATAACATAAAATGTGTTGCACAAAACACATTTAAGTCTTCTCCTCAACATTTCCTTAAAAAGTTTAACGTTAAGGAGAAGAGTAGGGTAGGGTATTTTGTGCAACAGATTTTATTTTATGCAAACTTTGACTTTAAGGAAAATCTTAACTGAATGTGTTTTGTGCAACCGGCCCGATTTTTTTTTTTTTTTGAGTAATCAAAGTTGCAGTGCATGGGAAACAGAACAGTTTTCAACAGTGCAGACCAACTTCTGAGTAGGCTAATGATGAGTAAACACCCTTTAGATTCTATAAGTCTCCAAAACTGTCATTCAAAGACAAGTTGAGTGAAACTGAACTGGAAGCTAAACTGTGTGCGGTTGTTAGATGGAGTGTCGTACAAAAAAGCTGAGGAGAAGCAGAAGAATTGAACCAACGGTGAATTTGAGACTTCAAACAATTTCAGACAAAATGGTGAACATGAAAACGACATGAACATCAGAGCCTTGATTAATGTGCTGCTGTTTGAGATGCTCTCTCTGAATATCTTCAACCAGGATGTCCCCACACACACACACACACACACACACACACACACACACACACACACACACACACACACACACCTTATGCATGAGAGAGGACCCCACACAGGCTCCCATCCATATTACTAATGACTTCCTCTCTGTGCATTCATCGCCTCTCATTGTGAGGTGAAATTACATTATGCTTAAAATGGCTGATGATGATCTCATTGGTCTGGATTGTGTGTGTGTGTGTGTGCGCGCGCGCATGTGTGCGTGTGTGTGTGCGTGTGTGTGTGTGTGTGCGTGCATGCGTGCATGCATGATCTGTTGGTTAGAGAGAGCGAGAGAGAGCAAGTCTTGCCTGTTTCCTTTCAGCTGTTGTTTCTCACATGTCTGTGGTCATGGATGTCTGATCCTCTGTGTGCTCGCACCATGAGCTAAACATGGCACACCACACACTTTTCCAACTGTATTTAGCCATGGCACAGTCCATAGTCAGTTTTGGTCCAAGTGCAATGTTCTGTGGTCTCTCCTGTTTCTAAATATAGCTGAACCGTTTTGTTTAAACAAGTAAAACCATTTTTATAAACATTTTTACAAAATGTCTATGGGAAAATAAATGGCGGATGAAAATCTCTGCTACGCATGCTGAAGCAGGAAGTCACGTTCACTTTGGCTCTCGACTGCATTTTTGGACCTCCGCTGACGCAGCTCTCTTACTTACTATATTGCTCTGGGTAGTCCTACAGCAGCTGAACAGACAGTGCTGTGTCTTAATAAGGTGTGATGGTGTGTTTTGTGGTTATATGTTTATTTGTGTGACCAGGTCTAGATAACTGACAACGCCACCTAGGGAGTTTCACCCAAGGAAATACCACGGCTTAATGCCCACAGATAAACCACAGATTCTTTACAATGGTAAAAGACCAATGAGAGACAGCAGAGACGTGGTTTCCAAGTACAAAAGTGTGTATTATTTATTTAGAGAAGTCCGGACGAGTTGCATTATGCCAAAAGATTCACATTTATTCAAAACACAAGCAATACTAAAAGCAGCCAAGTTGCAAAAAACAATGAAATGCACCTTTAAAATGTCCAAACTACTGGGTAAAAGCAAGGGACACTGGAACTAAAGTGAGTGGGATTGACTGGGTAGAGCAAAATACGAGAAAGGCTTAAGAGTAAAAGTACCTACCACACCAAGCGTGTACAATACACTCACACACTCTGCACACACAATTAAAGTGCTACACGGGATCCATTATGGGATTTTTTTATGGGTTTTTGGCGCAACGCTTCAAATAAGGTCTGTCGGCAACGCAATCTTATTCAAACGCGAATCTGTGTTCAGCGAGATAATCTTCACACATGAGGACCACTTTCATGAGTTTTGAAGCGTAAATGCGAGCCCTAGAAGTAAAAAGCTACTACACAAACTACACAGTGTCGCATAGGCTTCCACGTCACCACAGCCAAATTCAACCTGGAGTGTTGTTGATGTGTGTGCTGCTGTGCACCGATTACCCCGGGCTGAACCAGGTGAGGGAAAGAGAATTTCTGTGTTCGTCCTTTGAAGTGATGACGTATAATATCCCAGTCGACTCAACAGTGTCGTCTCATTTAGCCGTTTGCTAGCTAGCCGCCCTTTTAACGGAACGTAAAAACTCATAAAAGTGGTCCTCATGTGTGAAGATTATCCTGCTGAGCTGGTTCGCGTTTGAATAAGCTTGCGTTCACCACAGACCTCATTTGAAGCATCGCGCCAAAAACCCATTCAAAAATCTCATAGGCAGAAACAGTGAAGAAACAGTGAAGAACCCGGAAGTGTTAGCATCAATGTTTTCCGGACTCATTCCTGAAGAGGCAGGTAGGGAGGGCCCGTAGCTCACACCAGTGTAACCCCCACCCAGCAGCGTAACGAGTCAGCCCCGGGCCCCGATGCAAGATGGTCAAACCGGGCCCTGATAGGCTACTGACAAAATCTGGTGTGGGCGCACCATAACAGAGATGACAACTGTAAAATTCGGTGACGGCGCACCTTGACAGGCAATACATTTTGGGTGACAGCGCACCTGTCCAGACCAGAGAGATGAAGAGGGTGACGGCGCACCAGAGATTAAAACATATTGGTAACAGCACACCGACCAGGCAGGCGCTGTGTGAAGTTGATTCACAGCATTCCCATTCTGTGTGATGCTGATGTGGGCTGGCCTCGGCCGAGCTGGGCGGGGCCCGGTGCACGCGCTGCAATATACAGCAGGGGCCCGGTGCACGCGCTGCAATATACAGCAGGGGCCCGGTGCACGCGCTGCAATATACAGCAGGGGCCCGATGCACGCGCTGCAATATACAGCAGGGGCCCGGTGCACGCGCTGCAATATACAGCCCGGCTCGGCCACACACGAGCCGGGCGACCGGGCCCCAAGCACGCCGGGCCCCGATGCAGTCGCGTTCCCTGCATATATGGTAGTTACGCTGCTGTCCCCACCCACTCCAGTGGCCAGGCCTATGCGGGGCACAAAGAAGAGGGCAATCTTAATTCTGGACAGTTATACAAACAATGAATCTTTTACTAAATCAAGGTACAGTTGTACAGCATGAGAAGGGCAGAATAGCAGCTTATGTTCTGTCCAAAAGAAAACAAGGTACACAATTAGCCACAGACAAATATAATTATTTGAAATGCTTTTAGTGAATTGCTACACTTACCAAAAGCAGTTAGCATAGAGATATTGAGACCTCCTCCTTATACTCAAGCCCAGGACCATACACAGCAGGCTATGTTAGCCCGCCCAGCCTAAAGGACCAATGGCTTAATAAGAAAACAATGTGAAATATGACATGCTACACTTACCAATGCAGGTACCATTGGTAAGGAATATCTAACCCCTGTTTGCAGCCAGACCCAGGAGTCTGCACAGTAGCCGGTCTTCCTCCAATGGGGGTTTGGAGGGGAAGACACCAGAGAAGCCAGCCTTACTCCATTGTCTTCTTGGAGGCTACTTTATAGGGGCAGACCAAATTGACTAACCTAGAGCACCTGGAGCCGAGTGCACCAGCTGGGCGTACGCCAGGTAAAGACGTGTTTCTTGCAGTTCCTGTTTTACTACATTGCTCTGGTCTTGATGAGTCAGACATGGGGTGGGGATGCGGAAGAGAAGAGACAACGCAACCTTCACTCCGACATTTTCAAGATGGTACGTTTGAAGATCATCCTGTGCAGCTCACCAGGTCAGGACATTAATCTGATAATAGAATGGCTTTTATAATGAGTAGAAAATGTTTGGTGAGTTTGTGACTACAGGGTTGACAACTTTGGGGACCTGGCTGGAGTGAGATATTTTGAGTGTGTGTGTGTGTGTGTGTGTGTGTGTGTGTGTGTGTGTGTGTGTGTGTGTGTGTGTGTGTGTGTGTGTGTGTGTGTGTGTGTGGCATTCGTTTGTGTGAACTACCTCTGAGACGGTCCTCTATCGGACAAAATGTTTTGTCCTATGGGGGCAGCAAACTATGGAATAGCCTACCACTGTCAGTCAGAGAGAGTAGCAGCTTTCTCACCTTTAAGGGGCTGTTAAAGTTATGGCTCAGATCAAATCAAACCTGCAATCACATTTAAACCTTTTTGTTTTATGTGTTGTTTTTGTATGTCCTTGAAAGTCCTGTGTCTACCTTGGTTAATATCCCTAATGTTCCCTGTTTTTGTTTCATTTGTGTTGTGTTGTTTGTGTTTACCCTATGTGTATGTATGTGTCATTTACATTGCTGTATGTGTATGAATGCCCTACGTATGCGCTAATTTTCTTATTTCTTCTTTTAAACTTTTCTGTACCTCACCTGTCGAGGGACTGCGGATGGAAATTAGCTAAGGCTATAATCCGGCACATTTACATGAAAATGTTCATTAATGTTGCACTGTCCCTGAAATAAATAAATAAATAAAATAATGTGGATGTATAGCGAAGCTGCATACTTTTTTAAAGCCTGGTGACGTCGTCATTAAAGTGCGTGTACGCATGACCCATGAGCACTTTAACTTGCACCAACAATTTGCGTTGATTACCAAACTATATTGTGATAGTAGGCTGTTTTGAAACTGACCCCTGTGACTATATATTTGTGATATTTCAGCTGTATCGCCCAGCCCCAGCATGCCCTCTCTCTCCCCCTCCTCCCCATTCTCTCCCCCTCTCTTTGCTCTCTCCCTTCTCTACTCTCCCCTCCGTGATTTCGAATCGCACATAGGTTACGCAAAAACCACGTCCTGTGCCCGCCTACGCAGCAGTCAAGCGCCGGGATTGGCCAGGAACAAGTCTTTTGTCTTCTTCTTTTCACAGCTGGAATCTCCCACACCACAACCACTACACGGCACGCAGCCCAGCGATTTTATTAACCAAATTGCTCTTGATAGCGGACATTGAAAATAAATTACTGTAGCCTAATAACGCAAATGAAAACATAACGCACGCTTTAGCCAAAGCTTCAATAACATTGGAAAACAAAACATTAAATTAAAAATACAATAGGCTACAGCAGGGGTGGACTGGGATCATAATTCAGGCCGGGCATTAGATACCAAGCAGGTCAGGCCGATACGGGCCGACGCGCGTGAAATTTGGGCCGTTTGAAGCTCAATTTGGGCCGTTTGAAGCCCAAGCCACCGGGCATTTGCCCGACGTGCCCGATTATGCAGTCCGCCCCTGGGCTACAGCACATAGGCCTAGCACATAGGTTAGCCTTCCCAATGGCCAGCAGCATCTATTATTCTGGCCTCATAATAAGCACTGAGGCAGGTGGTCAGAAAGTCAAATAACATTAAAATACATTGTATGCTTTGGTGTGATGTAGGATTTTGTCTTTCAATATCCTCATTGCAGCCTCGCTTGGTGTTGTTGCTTCTCACAGGAATGTGTCCCTGTAACGGAGCACAACATGAGCATGAGCGCCTGGCCAATCCCGGTGCTTGACTGCTGCGTAGGCGGGCACAGGGCGTGGTTTTTGCGTAACCTATGTGCGATTCGAAATCACGCCTCCCCTCCCTCTGTCTCTCAAGAGGCAAAGTGAACGTCACTTCCTGGCCTGCTTCAGCACTGTACCAGAGATTTTCTTCCGCAATTTATTTTCCCATAGACATTTCGTAAAATGCATATAAAAATAGTTTTACTTGGTCAAACCAAACTGTTCAGCTATATTTAGAATCGGGAGAGACCATAGAACATTTCACTCAGACCAAAACTTAAAAAACAACAATTTTTTATTTTTTTATACCCGCTGTATCTGAACCGTTTGGTTTGAACAAGTAAAACTATTTTTATAAGCATTTTACGAAATGTCTATGGGAAAATAAATGGCGGAGGAAAATCTCTGGTAGAGTGCTGAAGCAGCAAATAAACATTTTGTAAAATGCTTATAAAATAGTTTTACTTGTTCAAACAGAACGGTTCAGATATATTTAGAAACAGGAGAGATGAGAGAAAAATGCAAAAAAATATTTTTTCAATGTTTTTTGTTTTGGTCTGAGTGAAATGTTCTATGGTCTCTCCCGATTCTAAATATAGCTGAACCATTTGGTTTGAGCAAGTAAAACATCGTCTGATCCTACTGGTTGGCCTAAACATAACACAAGTTTAAATCATTTGTTCCCCAACAAGATAAATACCGTAACTGAGTTATGAAGAGAATGACCGGTACGTCAATTGGGTTCATCTGCTAACCTGGCTGCCACACTACACAACTTGGAGCACTGCCCGACCACCTAAAATGTGTATACACATTATAATCACAAAAGAAACAATAACAAATAAACAATTATGTGAGTTCCAACATACCGAATGATTTAGGGCCACTCAAGTCAGTTGCTGGTTCCAGTACTGCGCTTGGCTTTACACAAGCAGCCAATGCCCAACACACCCAAACACAGGGAGCATATGCTCTCAGCAGCTCACAGGTGATAGTGATTAGCAATCGGCCCAGTCTGACCTGTCAATCAAATAGTGGGCAGGTCCTACCTGTCACACTCGCAACACAGCTGTTTGAGGGGGAGAAGGGGGGTCGTCACTAGCCTGGGTAAACCCAGCCCCCACGTGACCTGCTCTCTCAGTTCCCAGTCACATAGTGACTGAGAACAGGTCTGAGAGCAGGTCACGTGGGGGATGGGTTTACCCAGGCTAGGTCGTCACGGGTTGACCATCGTTGGCGAGACGTCACCACACCCCGCTTGGAGGTGGGTCTGGCTGCTTTGGCTCCACTCCGGAGTAGGTCTATCTTGAGTGCAGCTCAGCACGGCTCGGCTCTGCATGTTAAAATGTGTATAGGGCTAAAGTATAGGAGGATCATGGCCTTACTGGAATTATATGCATTTGAAAAGATGGGTGAAGTGAAAAATGACCTCATGGCTGCTGTAGTGGGCGTAGGTGGAGATCATGTATTTTATCAATAATAATGTCAAACCTCTATTCCAGAATGCATTTGTCACAGGGATTTGTATATACAGTAACCTTGCCTTCTCTGCTCTCTTTCAGGGACTGGGATGAGGTGAAACACTCAAGAGTCAAAGAGAAAAAGGTGGAGGACATAAAAACATATTTTAGGATAAACAATGGAAGATAAAAAGAGAGAAAGGAGAAGAGAAAAGAGAAAAAACAAGCTATTGCTTCCTTCTGTGCATGAGGATTCTGAAAACACTGTCTGGCCACTTGGGGCTGGCCACAGTAGCCTCTCCTCATCCACAGACAGCTTGCCAGGCCATTCTCACTCCCACATTTCCTTGCCTGCTCCTTCCCTCCTTTCTCACAGACTTGGGGTTGGGGCAGCTGATATGTTCCAAGATAAGATAGTTGGGGTTAATGTTAGAGACTTTATGCCTCATTTTGCTGTTGATGAGGAAACCTACAGGTTCTGCTGCACCTCCCCAGGCCTGTACAAGTGCCGTGTGACAGGTCTAGTGTTTAAAATGAAGGGAAAAGGGGATGTGGATTACAGGATTATCCCATGGAAACAGAGGCTACTAGCCCAGCATAACAAGAAGCCTGCAGGACCACTGTTTGACATCAAATGCCCCCAGCAGTCTGTCTGTCAACTTCATCTCCCACACTGTGAGATCCACTCTACAAGTGGATGTGAATTCTTGTCAGTTGCCCATGTGACAGACGAGGGCACTGAGATCATCCCTCCCCATAAGATAACAGAAACACATGTTGTTATAAACATCACTGGATTTTATCCCTTGGGCATCGTCAAGGATGAGAACTCACCTTCTCACCCGATCCGGGCAGTGCTGTTGCAATTCTACAACCCCCCAGTTGATCCTGATCTCACATCCTCCATCAATGTGTTGCTGCTTCCTGCAAACATTGTGCCCCGTGATGTGCAGCACAAAAGGAGGAAAGTGTTTGGAGATGAGAGCCTATTCTCCGGACAATGTAAACTACCGGTACACCCAGAGAAGAAGTACACACTGTCAACTTCTCCTGAAGATGACTCAATACTAATAGAACCACATGTGGCAGAATTCAACAGTGAAGGCTACATCAACGACTTCCGCACGGCCACATTCCAGGTGATTTTAGAAAAAACAATTGAAGTTATCAGGCTTGTTCTGAAAGACAGTAATGATTCCCAGTGGGTATGGTCAGGGACTGTTTTCCATCCACATGAGGCCTTCCAGCAATGTTCTCCTAAAACCTTAGGGGAAATATATTTTGATGAGTATGGAGAGCTGAGAGAGGTCACAGCTGACCATCCCTCAAACACAGTCACTCGGTTAGCTCATTCTCGCTTCGGCATGTACACCCCCATGTCCCCCAAACATTCTGACGAAAGCCCAGAATTGCGCTCACTGGCTTCTTGCTCTCATTCAATCCAGCCAG
Source organism: Poromitra crassiceps (assembly GCF_964638095.1). Taxonomy (NCBI): domain Eukaryota; kingdom Metazoa; phylum Chordata; class Actinopteri; order Beryciformes; family Melamphaidae; genus Poromitra; species Poromitra crassiceps. The sequence goes on along the minus strand of NC_139645.1, from coordinate 13,018,615 downwards.
TTGTTGCTGGTCCACCAATCAGCCCAATGCATGATGTGGATTACTGCATAATAGCGAAAGATGCATCCAGGTATGAGTGTTTTGAGTCAGTAAGTGAGTCAGGAGACAACGACGATGCCCCAGAGGAAATGTTGCCACCGGCCTCATTCAGCAGCCATTCACCCTCTGACACCCTGCACCTCCACCTCCAGGACTTCCCCACCAACACTGAAGAAAGCCCAGTAGAAGATGCATGCAAGGAACTTATGTTAGAAATAGAGCCTGCAGGCAGCAACGATGCTCCAGAGGAAATGTTGCCACAGGCCGAAGCTGATAACCTTCTACAAGAAGACAGCTATGAGAGGTTTACACCTGATATTGCTGTTGATGAAAACGAGGAAACCTTCATCTTCCAGTGCACCGACCCAGGCCTGTACCAGTGCATTGAGACAGGTCTAGTGTTTAAGATGGAGGGAGAAGGAGATGTGGTCTACAATGTTGTCCCATGGAAACATAGGCTACTAGCCCAGCATAACAAGAAGCCTGCAGGACCACTGTTTGACATCAAATGTCACCCGCAGTCTGTTTGTCAACTTCATCTCCCACACTGTGAGATCCACTCTACAGGTGGATGTGAATTCTTGTCAGTTGCCCATGTGACAGACGAGGGCACTGAGATCATCCCTCCCCACGAGATAACAGAAACTCATGTTGTTATAAACATCACTGGATTTTCTGGTTACGGCATTGTCGAGGATGAAAGTGCACCCACACACCCAAAGAAGACGTTGGTGTTGCTATTCTACAACGAGCCCAGCTCAATGCTCAATGTGTTGTTGCTTCCTGCAAACATTGTGCTCCGCGACGTGCTGCACAAAAGGAAGAAAATAGTTGGAGATGAGAGGTACATAGAGGTATCCTACAAACCTAAACTCCATCCAGAGCAGGCGTACACACTGTCCATTTCTCCTGAAGATGCCTTAATTCTAATACAACCAGAAAAGGCAGAATTTGAGAGTGAATCCTATAACAACTTCATCTCCACCTTCCAGGTGACTTTAAAAGAAAACTTTGACAAGATCAATCTCCTTCTGAAAGACAGCGATTCACTGTGTATATGGAAATGGCAAGTTCGTCTTTCGTCAGATGCCGTAAGCAATCCCCAGGTTCAGAGTCTCTCTCCAAACAAGAGTCTGTTGTTTCGCATACGGACACCATTTATCGAAAGGATATCAGGACCAAACCTCGACAGTTTGCTGGACAGGCTTTATGCCAAAGGACAAATAAGTGACGCTGATAAGAATGCAGCTACAGAGAAACAGAGTAGAGACAAGGCTCGTTTTGTCATCGACACAGTAAGGAACAAAGGGGAAATTGCAAGTACAGAGATGATGGCGATTTTCTGTGAAGTAGACCCCTCATTCTATATTGATCTGGTGGTTAGAGGGAATCTGTAAAGCATTGGATTAGTGTGGCAGCTCGTTATTCAGACAATGAAAAGATCACTGCTCCCCCAGTGGGCATTACAATAATATTCATGAAATGAACGAGACCTGTATGATACCTATTGCACCAGCAGAGGACATGAGGAGTTTTATCCTGGTGACAGAGCGCTTAGAGACCAAGCAGGTGACCCTCATGTGTGCACTTCAGACAGCAGAAGACAAGGCAGTGCCAGGTCACCACTGACTAGCTACAATTACATGCCAAAAATATCGCCTAGCCTAGTTTTTACCTTTATTCCCAAAAAGACAATATTCCTACTAAGATGTTTCAATGACTAATGAACTGAATATTCCACTAATATTCCCCTTTACTGTACATGCAGCCATGACTCCATCAGCCTACTGTAATGTAAAACATTCTCATGACAGGTAAACTATTGAAGTTAAATGGACAATAATCATAAATAAATAAATTGTTTCTTTCCAAACTAATATAATGAAACCGGGACGTCTTCTCACTCGAGTCAAACCACTATACTGTAGGCATATCATTTGTGGTCTCACACCTAGCAGGTCAGTCTAACAAATTATATCAAGACAGTTTTTTGTTTTGTTTTTTGTTTTACAAATGTTTGTAAAACAGTGATAAGTTCAAAACTTAAAGGGTCCAATTTATAGGATTAGTATATACTCATTTATACTTGATTTTAATGCTTTTTTCTTTTCTTTTGGCAGCATCTTTGAGTTCTTGAAAAGTGCTATAGACGGTTTTAACTTGACAACCTAAACATTCTAAATTGCTCCTAGCTTGCTTCCTGTTGCAGTGTTGGCTAATACAATAGCTGGCAGGAAATAAGCTACTGTAGATTTCAAACTGTTCCCTATAGCAACAGAATTCAATGAAAACCATCTATATAAAGTTTAATTTATTATTATTATTATTATTATTATTATTATTATTATTATTATTATTATTATTATTATTATTATTATTATTATTATTATTATTATTGTTGTTCTTGTTGTTGTTGTTTTCCACACTGTTGAGTGCAGTTGCCGCATTTGGTATTTTCATGCAAAGTCCTCATACAAAGTGTAATTTTAACAACTCTCCCTCTTGGTCATGGAATGGCTTTAAAAACACAAGTGAGGATTTGAATTATTCATGTTCTCAACAAGTTACAACTGTTTTAAATAATTATCTTCCTCCACTCTTTGTCCATGATTGCCACATGTCATGTGTAATGTGTTCACTCTATTTTGAGGGGTGAACGTTCATAAACATTAGGGGTGTCAAAAATAATCATTTATAAGATGCATCGCGATGCATGGAATCAAATTGTTGGCAGATGAAATAATTGAATTGTTGACAGATGAGATGAATCATTTATGTTTAAAATGTTGACATTCAGATTTCTAAATAAAAAAAAACTTTCTAAATAAAAAGGAGTTTGTATTTATCTGACTGCTTGTATTAATTGATGAAAAAGTAGCCATGTGCAGTAATATAGAAAATTGAGGATGTGATACTTGCAGTTGGGATACTTTGAGCTGCATCGTGGAGTTGACAGATGAATCGTAATTTAATCAAATGCTGAGGCCAGTGAAGATTCACAGCCTTGAAAAACATGCTCATCTCAATACAACAGGCCTTATCAATAAAAGGGTTGAATATTACTCAGACCATTACTGCACAATCTAATTTATTATATTGTGATATACTTAAGCAATATAGCATGAGAGCAAGTGTGTTGTGGCGAATATATCCCGCTGATAAGCTGTTATCCCACGAGGCCTGCGGCCTCGTGGGATAACAGCTTATCAGCGGGATATATTCCACAACACCACGCAGCTCGAGTGCTATATTGCTTTTATAAAATGGTTTCCAAGTATAATAATATAATAATAATAATACTATAAGTCCGACTGGCATGGTATTCTGATAGAGTCAGTTGAAACACTACTGTAAGGCGGGACCTCTAGCAAGAAGATAGACGTGCGGGTGATTTGATTGGATCGTTCTGGAGACTGAAGTTGACATTGGCCAATCCTGGCACTTGAGCTGAGAGCTGAGAGCTTTCTGGAAAGCCCGACAGGCAGCTCGAGCCGCAGTGCTGCATTCTCAGCGCTTGCTGAGAAGCTGAGTGCTTTCTGCAAAGCCGGACACCAACTAACGTTACGGGGTTAAATGCGGGGTTAACAGCCTTTTTTTTGCAAAGAAGACATTAGCCCGCATCTATTCTTGTACAAAACATAATTTTCTGCAAAGTATTAGTAAAGTTATAAGCGAAGATCGATTCACAAGGATCTGACAGATGTCTCCGCCATTTTTTTTTTTTGAGGTAACCAAAGGCTTTTAGTAAGAGAGTTGCCATGGCAACCAATAACCCATATTGGAGTGGGTTATTGGAATTATACAATGGCTGTGAACCAATCAGATTGCTTGATTTGAGAGAGCCGTTTTAAAATTTTGTTTTAATTGCAATTGATATAACAGATGGTATTTCAACCAGAGAGACACATTTCTAGAATGACAGATGATTTATTAGATAATAAGATACATGAGCCTAGGGGCGGTTCTAGGCCTTTTTTGGGTGGGCTTTAGCCCACCCAAAAATAGTCTCAGCCCACCCAAAAAAAATAGAGGCAATTTTTTTTTTTTTTTTACATAGATTTTGACCCCCACAAATACTGCCACATATTAATTTCAACTAGTTGACTGCAAACTCCTGCTTTAGTGCTTACAGTATATTATTATCTTGTCGGATTATTATTCCAGCCAATAAGATAGGAAGTTCCCTTTTGATTTAATTTTACTTTTGTTTTGCCTACAAAGCAGAATGTTACTTTACTTGAAACTTCCCTGAAGTGATTTTGGTATTATTTATGCAAGCATAATTCTACCATAATAGTAACCTGTATGCAGAATATATAGGGAAACAATAATTTTTTCATCGCTGTAAAACCACAGAACGGTAAAGAAGATATTGATGTGTGTAGTTCTTCATAGATCTAGTCTCTTCATTTTTCAAAGTGCGCCAGTTTGATCCATTTTTACTTGAAACTGTACAAAATTTTCTTCCGGGGGGGCAAGCCCCCGGACCCCCCTAGGGGTTCAGTGGTCCATGACCTTTGGGTGGGCTGAGCCCACCCAAAGCTCTGAAGCTAAAACTGCCCCTGCATGAGCCCGTAGGCACATAAGATACATTTATTTTTGGCTATTAGACTCCATCATATAGTCAGCTTGATTATGACGTTATGATCAGCAGGGGTAGAGCAGCCAGGAATAGGAATGAAGATCCCCCCGTGGAGTCTAGACCTGGTGGTGGTGACAGATGAGTTCTTGGTCTTGATGGGGTAGCTTCTGAATCTAAGATCTCAGAGAGGACTGGAGGAGAATGGGGTGGAGGCGGGTCGCAGGAACGCACTGGGAAGCAACAGATCACACAGAGAAAACGGAGAGCTTTTAGCTTTGACAGCTTGATGGTGATAGGCTGAATGGGAAAAGGTGTCTTACTCTGATTGGCATAAAATAAACGTTACCTCCCACAAACAGTAGGGTCTTTCACACCGGCCATGAAAGCCGAAAAATGCGCGGAAATTAGGATTCGCGGCTCCGATGTGAAAGGCATGAACGCGCGTTGGTGGGTAATTCTTGTACGCCTTTTGTCCCGGCACCAAAGGTTGTCACATCGCCGTATTGGCGGACAACCCGCCTCCACTTGAAAGGTCGTCGCAGCAAGCCGGAAAAGGTGCGAATGGTCAGCTCATTCATAAAAAAATTACAGGGGAAATCACCTCATGTATCAAGAAAGTGACGAGTGAAAGTAAAAAAAGTAGACTGATAGACAGACCTATCTCCACACACCACACTGTGCGAGGCAGCGCTTCATACGAATCGCTCATAAGATCATGGTGTTTTTGCAATGTCAGCGTAGGTAATTATTATGTATATTAACTTTATTACAACTTTGGCATGACAATATCTGCTGCATTACCTTAACACAGTGTGAGTGTTACAGTTACAACAGCCAACTAGTCCGCTGCTCTCGCTTCAGGCAGCCTCGCACTGTCCCCCTGTCTAGTGCAGGCTGCGGCTGAACAGAAAGCACTGAGGTGAGGTGTCAAGATTTCATCTCTGAGCTCTCTGATAGGCTATTGCTTGATGTGTAACCAATCAGATAGCGCTGTGGGCGGGACATTGCTCCAGACACAGAACTACTGTAGGAGGGGATTCTTCCAGGTGCAGCAGCCGCAAATTAGCGCATTTTTTTATTAAGTTATGATATCGGCAAACAGCCAATGAAAATGCCGATACAGATCTCCTCAGCGGACTAGGAGAAGGAGGAAAGTCTGTTGTTGAATTGAATTCGTTCATCATACAGTAGCCTAGGCTACACTAACCTATGAAAATATTAATTTGGGCTAGGAGGAGCTGGAAATCCCTCTGCTCGCCTTTCAATGCGGGAGCGGGGGATTTCACCTGAAAAGTACAGAGCAGCACGGTAATGTGGCCGTGCTGCTTGGCTCGTGTGAAAGCAATTTCTGTGGCGAGGCGGCTGGCTTTACGGGACTCCTAAACGGCTATTTTTCCGCGATCTGTGTATGAAAGAGCCTAGTGACGCTAGATAGAAGCAGGAAAAGATTTATATGTACAGTTTTTTTTTTGTTTTTTTTTGTCTATGCAGGAAAAGGGTGATTGATGACGTAATTTTATGAATGAGTGGGCGTGACAATAAGAGGGTTTCTCTTAAGCGGGAAATAAGTGAATGACTGAAAAGCTGAATGAGTGCCCGTGACGAGTGACGACTAAGGGATTCTCCTAGAAAAGTGAATGCATAAAAAGAGAGTGAATGATGATAATTAAGTCTCCCTTAAATAATTTTCGCTTAAGCTACATTTACTTGTCTCACCGGTCCAATGCAGACCTGACTCAAATAGTATACTGTATTGAACTTGAAGCATTTGAGGAACAGTATTGGCTTCACTACTATGATGTCAGCTAATACATGTAAGTGGACAGCAAGAGGCAGTGGAGCTTGCTCTTTTATCTGACTGAAGCTAATATTGTCTGCAGGTTCAGGTCTGTAAATGTAACACAAAAGTGTTTTGTGGTAGAAGGATGCTACAAATATAACAGCAAAATGATAAATCCCTGTAGGAATATCCTATTGGAGATGAGATCATAGTGAATACCATAAAAAGTATGATTCAGAGGGGCACACACACAGGGGGGGGGGGTTATGGACATAGTTTTGCTGTGATATTTATAATGTTCTTCTGGAAGTGATGGGCGCCCTCTACTGCTAAATATTGATAGTACAGTACATTATAGAACAGGCCAACAAGAGAGGAAGACTGGCACTGGGCACGGCATACTGTCAATGTAAGAATATAGGAATATTATAGTGATACCATTAGAGATAAGATATTATAAGGCAGTTCAGATATTGGATAATAATATACACATTTGTCCTCCCCCCCTTTACAAGATAGTTTTGTTATATAAGTTTGCTGTGGGGGGTCTTATTACTAACTGATGTGGAAAACTGAAGTTCCATTGATTGGCATTTCATAATCAATCAGCTATAATTGCATAACACATAATTAATTGGTATGAGTTATTAGTCATATGCATAGCACACATGCAGACACATCAAGGATCTCTCCCCTTTGCTCTGGCTTTCAGAGAACTCAGCATGACAGTGGCCCTGAGACAGGAATGCTTGCTGATAAGCACAAGCAGCCCTGCTCAGTCCAGTGCACACACATTTCCAAAGTTCATCCCTCCTCTCCCTCTTCTCTCTCTGCCTATAAAGTACATGTTGAATTGTGACATCGCCACTGAATATTTGGACTCTGTACATATTTATGATCGTACGTTGAGATTTCAGTCCTCTGACAATGATGTTTGCCAAAGTAATGTATGATTTTACTTTCATAAGACATCTTTCTGGCTCATGGTTTCATTCAATTTGGTTTATATTAGCTGCTATAATCATTATCATTATATAGTGGGATGAAGAGCCTAAACCTTACACCTTACACTGGGGAAGGGTTTCCAGGTTAGGGGTAGGCACAGGGGGGAGGGGGCATGGGTTTAGGTTGTGGGGAAGGGTTTCCAGGTTAGGGGTAGGCACAGGGGGGAGGGGGCATGGGTTTAGGTGCTGGGGAAGGGTTTCCAAGGTTGGGGGTGGGCACAGGGGGGAGGGGGCATGGGTTTAGGTGCTGGGGAAGGGTTTCCAGGTTAGGGGTAGGCACAGGGGGGAGGGGGCATGGGTTTAGGTGCTGGGGAAGGGTTTCCAAAGTTGGGGGTGGGCACAGGGGGGAGGGGGCATGGGTTTAGGTGCTGGGGAAGGGTTTCCAGGTTAGGGGTAGGCACAGGGGGGAGGGGGCATGGGTTTAGGTGCTGGGGAAGGGTTTCCATGTAAGGGTTAGGCACATGGGGGGAGGGGGCATGGGTTTAGGTGCTGGGGAAGGGTTTCCAGGTTAGGGGTAGGCACAGGGGGGAGGGGCATGGGTTTAGGCGCTGGTAGCCACTTGTTTGGGGTAGGGTGTGGATATGGTAGGGGGCTCCAGGGTTAGGGTCTCCAGGGGAAGACTACTGACCCTGGGGACCACCTGGAGAACCTTCATCCTAATGCCCCACAGTCCCCATAGCTCCAGCCTCCAACCCCAAGGCGTAACGTTCCATGATACGCACAAGGGTACCGTGTGTCTAACATCCAACACACAAGGTGTGCGACAGAGCGTTGATATAGCCTATTACACCGTCGGAGTGAGAATGGGTTGGTCGATCATAAGAAGACTATACAATAACCATTGTAGATCTAGTTTAAGAGTTGCACGAGAGGAAGGTAGCCTACAACTCCAAAAAGCAATTGGTCCGAGTGAAATGTTCTGTGGTCTCTCCTGTTTCAAAATATATCTTAACCGTTTTGTTTGAACAAGTAAAACTATTTTTTGTAAACATTTTACGAAGTGTCTATGGGAAAATAAATGGCGGATGAAAATCTCTGGTACGCATGGTGAAGCAGGAAGTCACGTTCACTTTGGCTCTCTGACTGCAGTCTCGGTGACGGTGGGTCAGAGGCGGGGTGGGCATGCGGAAGAGACAAAGCAACAGTTGAATCTTCACTCACTCCGACATTTTCAAGATGATACGTCCGAAGATTGAAGTCATCCTGTGCAGCTCACCAGGTCAGGACATTAATCTGTTAATAGAAGGGCTTTTATAATGAGTAGAAAAGATTTGGTGAGTTTGTGACTACAGGGTTGCCAACTTTGGGGACCTGGCTGGAGTGGAGCGTGAGCGTGTGTGTGCGCGCGCGTGCGTGTGTAGCATTAGTTTGTGAATAATGTGGGTGTAGCGAAGCTGCATAGTTTTTTAAAGCCTGGTGACGTCGTGATTAAAGCGTGTACGCATGACCCATGGGTACAAGCACTTTAACTTGCACCAACAATTTGCGTTGATTACCGAACTATATTGTGATAGTGGGTTGTTTTGAAACTGCGCCGCTATGACTATATATTCGTGATATTTCAACCGTATCGCCCAGCCTCCATGCCCAGCCCCAGTGGCCCTCTCTCTTCCTCCTCCCCACATCCTCTCCTCCCCCTCTCTCCCCTTGCTCTCTCCCTTCTCTCACTCCCGCGCTCTCCCCTTTACTTCCCCTCCCTCTGTCTCTCTATTAGAGGCAAAGTGAACGTCACTTCCTGCTTCAGCACTGTACCAGAGATTGTCCTCCGCAATTTTATTTTCCCATAGACATAGACATTTCGTAAAATGCGTATAAAAATTGTTTTACTTGGTCAAACCAAACGGTTCAGCTATATTTAGAATCCGGAGAGACCATAGAAGATATCACTCGGACCAAAACTTTAAAAAACAACAAAGATTTTTTTTTTCTTTATACCCACATTTTCTTTACGTTTTGGTCTGAGTGAAATGTTTACTCCGGTTCTCCTGTAAGCGATATTTTTTTCCCATGATGGCGAAGGCATGACCCGCCCCTCTCTGCCTCTGCCCAGCGAGCACAAAACGTTTTTTCAACGTTGATTTTTAGTTGAAATCTGGGTGATATTGGGTTTGAACGTCTAAGACCTAATTTCACCCTCTTTTCAACCGGCTAAAATGCGGTTACAACGTCAACGTGTAAAAAAACACAATTTGGTGCATCATATTGTTAAAACATTTGTTGTAGCTTGGAATAGAGGCAATATTGATAGTGTGTGAATTGGCATTTGTCCATTTTATTGTGTAACTGAGAGTTGAAATCTGGTCTATACGAAAACTACATTTCAACGCATTTTATGTCACATGAAATATCATAAATATGGGACTATATAGGCTATGTGGTGCCAGCAAAAAGCTTCCAGGACACAACTATGGTTAATAGTTTAGCGCAATACTATAAAATAATGAATTCAGTTCCTGCAGCAACGCAGTAACGCAAGTACTTACTTGCTAGCTATACTAACCGTGACTGACTAGACTAGACCAAAGCAAGTCTGCACCGGTCTGCACCAAGTGCGGAACGAGGTGCTCTGGGCACGCTATGTTATTGTACAGACTGTAGGCTATACGAGGCTCTGTGTACCTCCTCAGTCTCTGGTGTTAAATGAAGTTAACCTCTGAAGCCATAGGCTACAGCCTATAGACAACACACACACACAACATAATTTTAGTCTGTTACATTAATATAATAGTCTCGTACACACATCACATAAAATAACTTGTCCTCCGATGTCGACAATCATGTAGTCTACAAGTTGTGTGCGAGATAGAGTATATATGTGCCCAGCTCTCTACAGAGTATAAGAAAATATATAGCTCAGCGCGTAGAGCGGACTGGCTTGAATGTGGGAAAGCGGGGTTTGAATCCCGTGTGCGCTGCTGAATTTTTAATTTAATTTCCTGGTGAAATATGGTCTAAATCTGAACGTTCAATAAACGTCTGCAAATAGTGGGTGAAAAAACTTTCACTTTCAAACCTTCCTTGCACGTTTTTTCAACGTTGACCCTAAACGTTTTTTAAACGTCTTTTCAACCGAAAAATGCTCGCTGGGTGATTGGCTGACTGCACTCGGCTGCTCTCCCCTGCTTCCCAGGCGAGAGCCTATTTCATATTTCATTCAGTCACTATTTGTTCATAAAGTGAGCAGCAGGTGCAAAACAATCATTAAATCAACAAGCATGAGATGGCAGATGGCAGCATAGAATCAAAAGGTTATGTGTGAGATCAATAACCTACTTGAATGTGTATTTTTTCTTTTCATTCTAAATGTCATCACCTTGTTCTGATTTATATTTCAAGACAAGAGTAGCAGCAGCGTTATAAACCACAGGCACAGACTATATTAAAAACATAAACACACATGGCACACCAGCTCAGTGGCCTTGTGGTCTGAGTGTCCGCCCTGAGACTGGGAGGTCGTGAGTTCGATCCCTGGCCGAGTCATACCAAAGACTATAAAAATGGGACCCATTTGCTTCCCTGCTTGGCACTCAGCATCAAAGGGTTCAAATTGGGGGGTTAAATCACCATGTGATTCCCGAGCGCGGCGCACGCTGCCGCTCACCGCTCCCCCAGGGGATGGGTCAAATGCGGAGAACAAATTTCACACATTGTGTGACAATCAGTGGGACTTTACCTTTATGGCGTCTTTCATTCAGGCTAGCAAGCAAAACTGCTGTCTGTCTGATCCACTGAGTCTCACCACAGACTGTAGAAAGAGATGCAGGATAGCTAAGCGAATGTGAGTGGATGAACATTTGACGCTAGGCCAATCAGAGGCTGAGAGGGTCATGCCTTCGCCTAGCCTTCGCCATCATGGGAAAAAAAGTATCGCCTCCTGTAACTTTGCTCTTCCGCGTTAAGACGCAATTGCATTTGTTCTTCTGGTTCAGCGCTAGTTGGCGGCCAATTTAAAAACAAAACATCACTATGAATTAAGTTTGGCAACATTCAGAAGCTACACTGCGGTCAACTTCAGTTACATGTTCATAGCGTTACTGCTGCGAGGAGCCGATGGCTGTACCCGGTCGGCATTTAACGTTAGTTACAAAACCACGTTGACAGTTAGCCCCGTCAGAACTCTTTCGGCTAGCTATGCTACCCTAGAAAGAGTCCAGTCTCCCAAGCTGTCTAAATTAGTGATACGGACCTATTTTACAAGTGCCACAGAAACATTTCAAAGCCACCTACTTGAGAAGAAGGGTTCATAGCTTCTCGACGTCGGGGTTAGAAAGCTTGACGCTGCTCATGAATGCCTGTTTTCATCCGAAGTCTGTGCTGGTGATATTATTTTTTCCGGGTTAGAGCCCAGCCGTCACAGTGCTCAACAGCGCCACTCTGGTCAAAAGCTCGGTTCGGCATGTTAAAATGTGTATAGGGCTATAGTATAGGTAGGAGGATTGTAGTCTTACTGGAATTATATGCATTTGAAAAGATGGGTGAAGTGAAAAATTACCTCATGGCTGCTGTAGTGGGCGTAGTGAGATCATGTATTTTATCATTAAAATAAATGTCAAACCTTTATGCCAGAATACATTTGCCACAGGGATTTGTATATACAGTAACCTTGACTTCTCTGCTCTCTTTCAGGGACTGGGATGAGGTGAAACACTCAAGAGTCAAAGAGAAAAAGGCGGAGGAAGAATTTTTGTAAATATATTTAAAGATAAATAAAAAGAAGAAAAAGTAGAAACGATGGAACATGAAAAGATGAAAAACAAGCTATTGCTCCCTTCTGTGGATGAGGACTCCCAGCCCGTTGGGGCTGGCTACTCATCCACAGACAGCTTGCCAGGCCAGTCTTTCTCCCACATTTCCTTGCCTACTCCCACCCGTCTCACCAAACCTGCTTCCCTCCTTTCTCATAAACATAAAAGTCAAAAAAAAAAAAAAAAAAAACGCTACAGCTTACAGAACTTTTTGCCTGATATTTTTGATGAAAACAAGGAAACCTCCTACAGGTGGCAGTGCACCTCCCCAGGCCTGTACATGTGCAGTAAGACAGGTCTAGTGTTTAACATGAAGGGAAAAGGGGACTTGGATTACAGGATTATCCCATGGAACCAGAGGCGACTAGCCCAGCATAACAAGAAGCCTGCAGGACCACTGTTTGACATCAAATGCCCCCAGCAGTCTGTCTGTCAACTTTATCTCCGACACTGTGAGATCCACTCTACAGGTGGACGTGAATTCTTGTCAGTTGCCCATGTGACAGACGAGGGCACCAAGTTTATCTGTCCCCATAAGATATCAAGCACGCATGTTGTTATAAAGATCACTGGATTGTATCCCTTGGGCATTGTCAAGGATGAAAACTCACCTTCTCACCCGATCAACGCATTGCTGTTGGCATTCTACAAGCCCCCAGTTGATCCTTATCTCACATCCTCCATCAATGTGTTGCTGCTTCCTGCAAACATTGTGCTCCGTGATGTGTGGCACAAAAGGAGGAAAGTGTTTAGAGATGAGAGGTACATAGAGCTAATCCCCCATCGCTGTGAACTACACCCAGAGAAGAAGTACACACTGTCCACTTCTCCTGAAGATGACTCAATACTAATACAACCACATGTGGCAGAATTAAACAGTGAAGGCTACATCAACGACTTCCACACGGCCACATTCCAGGTGATTTTAGAAAAAGAAAGAAAAAGAAAAAAAAAAAAAGTTGTCTGGCTTGTTCTGAAAGACAGTAATACTTCCCAGTGTGTATGGGCAGGGTACGTTTTCCTTGGCTGCCTGTCCCGCCCCAAAACTAAAGAAAGCCCAGCAAGGAAAATATCTATAACTTCCACTTCAGAACTGGCTTCTTGCTCTCAGTCAATCAATGCAGCTGTTGCTGATCCACCAATCAGCCCAGTGGATCTGCAGGGTTCCCCCATCAGCACTGAAAGAGACATAATGAAAGATGCATGCAGGCATGAGACTCTGGACTCAGTAAGTGAGTCAGGAGACAGCAACGATGCCCCAGAGGAAATGTTGCCACAGGCCTCATTTGGCAGCCATTCATCCTCTGACACCCTGTACCTCCACCTCCAGGACTTCCCCACCAACACTGAAGAAAGCCCAGTAGAAGATGCATGCAAGGAGCTTGTGTCAACAAGGAAAATATCTTCAACTTCCACTTCAGAACTGGCTTCTTGCTCTCAGTCAATCAACACAGCTGTTGCTGGTCCACCAATCAGCCAAGTGGATCTGCAGGGTTCCCCCATCAGCACTGAAAGAGACATAATGAAAGATGCATCCAGGCATGAGACTCTGGACTCAGTAAGTGAGTCAGGAGACAACGACTCAGTAAGTGAGTCAGGAGACAACAACGATGCCCCAGAGGAAATGTCGCCACCGTCCTCATTGAGCAGCTATTCATCCTCTGACAGCCTGCACCTCCACCTCCAGGACTTCCCCACCAACACTGAAGAAAGTGCAGTAGAAGATGCATGGAATAAACTTATGTTAGAAATAGAGCCTGCAGGCAGCAACAGTGCTCCAGAGGAAATGTTGCCACAGGCCAAAGCTGATAACCTTCTACAAGAAGACAGCTATGAGAGGTTTACACCTGATATTGCTGTTGATGAAAACGAGGAAACCTTCATCTTCCAGTGCACCGACCCAGGTCTGTACCAGTGCATTGAGACAGGTCTAGTGTTTAACATGAAGGGAGAAGGAGATGTGGTCTACAGTGTTGTCCCATGGAAAGAGAGGCTACTAACCCAGCATAACAAGAAGCCTGCAGGACCACTGTTTGACATCAAATGTCACCAGCAGTCTGTCTGTCAACTTCATCTCCCACACTGTGAGATCTACTCTACAGGTGGATGTGAATTCTTGTCAGTTGCCCATGTGACAGACGAGGGCACTGAGTTAATCTGTCCCCATGAGATAACAGAAACTCATGTTGTTATAAACATCACTGGATTTTCTGGTTACGGCATTGTCGAGGATGAAAACTCACCCCCTCATCCGATCCAGGCGTTGGTGTTGCTATTCTACAACGAGATCAGATCTATGCTCAATGTGTTGTTGCTTCCTGCAAACATTGTGCTCCGTGACGTGCTGCACAAAAGGAAGAAAATAGTTGGAGATGAGAGGTACATAGAGACACCCTTAACTGAACTCCATCCAGAGCAGGCGTACACACTGTCCACTTCGGCTGAAGATGCTCTAATTAAAATTCAACCAAAAAAGGCAAAATTTTATGTAAAGGGATCCTACACCAACTACATCCACACGTTCCAGGTGACTTTAAAAAAAGTTGTTGACGATATCAATCTCCTTCTGAAAGACAGCAACGATTCACAGTGTATAATATTATGGGAATGGGAAGTTAATCTTTCATCAGTAAGAAATCCCCAGGAGGAGCGAGGGGAAGAAGAGCGGCAGTACGATGGTGAACCAGAGCGTCATCAGCAACCCACTGGAGGAGGAGGGGCCACAGCCTTAAGAAATCCCCAGGTTCAGAGTGGTCTGAGTCTGACAAAGGACAAATTACAAATTTCAAGAAAGAGAAAGCGAGGAGAAGAAGAGCAGCACTCTCTTCTTCTTTCTTTGCCTTCAGATAACGATGGTGAACCAGAGCATCATCAGCAACCCACTGGAGGAGGGGCTACAGCCTTAAGAAATCCCCAGGTTCAGAGTCTCTCTTCAAACGAGGAGCTGTTGTCACACATACGGAGCCAATTCATCGACAAGGTATCAGGACCAAACCTCGACAGTCTGCTGGACAAGCTTTATGAGAAAGAGGTGATAAGTGACGCTGAGAGGGAGAAAGCAGCTACAGAGCAACAGAGAAGAGACAAGGCTCGTTGTGTCATCGACACAGTGAGGAGGAAAGGGGAAACTGCAAGTACAGAGATGATAGCCATATTCTGTGAACTAGACCGCCTCCTCTATACTGAGCTGGTGATTAGAGGGAATCTGTCTGCAACAGCCAATGTGGGGACTGCTGCCCCCTAGTACGACACCTCAATAGTTAAAAATATGAAGCATTGGACAGACGGCTCGTTAGTCTGGCAGCTCGTTATTCAGACAATGAAAAGATCACTGCTCCCCAACAACTTGGAATACAAGTCAGAACCGTCAGAACATTGAGTGGTCAGAATAATAATGGGTGTTGGAACAATGACATGGCACCAAATGTCTCCCCATCTGACAAAGTGTTCTTGAGCATGGCACTGAACCTGCATTTTTTATTCTTAATTTGTGGCTATTGTGTTTGTTACAATGATAAACATTTATACTGTTACTAGGGTCTTAATAGGCAGATCCATACTGTATGTACTGTATATTTATGTATATATATACACACATATATATGCATACCAATTCAAAAGCTAAAGAAAACGGATGAACAAAAACATGTTGTTCCTTTCTTTTTTACTTTTGGTCTGAGTGACATGGGCTAAATGTTTAAGCGTTGAAAAGGTGGGAGCTTTTAGTGTCCCGAGAGATCTATCGGGACACGGGACGGCCATCCTGGAATCAGGACTGGGACCGGGACGTCTTCTCACTCGAGTCAAACTACCATACTGTATCATTTGTGGTCTCACACCTAGCAGGTCAGGCTAACAAATTATATCAAGACAGTTTTTTTGTTTTTTGTTTTACAAATGTTTGTAAAACAGTCTGATAATTAAAGGGTCCCATTTATAGGATTATTTTATACTCATTTATACTTGTTTCCTTTCTTTTGGCAGCATCTTTGAGTTCTTGAAAAGTGCTATAGACGGTTTTAACTTGACAACCTAAACATTCTAAATTGCCCCTAGCTTGCTTCCTGTTGCAGTGTTGGCTAATACAATAGCTGGCAGGAAATAAGCTACTGTAGATTTCAAACTGTTCCCTATAGCAACAGAATTCCATGAAAACCGTCTATGTAAATGTATTTATATATAAATTAATTTATTATTATTATTGTTGTTGTTGTTGTTGTTGTTGTTTTCCACAATGTTGGGTGCAGTTGCTGCATTTGGTATTTTCATGCAAAACTCAAAGTGTAATTTTAGCAACTGTCCCTCTTGGTCATGGAATGGCTTTAAAAACACAAGTCAGGATTTGAATTATGCATGTTCTCAACAAGAGTTACAACTGTTTTAAATAATTATCTTCCTCCACTCTTTTTGTTGTTGCACTCTTTGTCCATGATTGCCACATGTCATGTGTCATGTGTTCACTCTGTTTTGAGGGGTGAACGTTCATAAACATTAGGGGTGTCAAAATAATCATTTGATGCATCACGATGCATCGAATCAAATCGTTGACAGATGAAAGAATTGAATCTTTGACAGAAGAGATGAATCATTTATGTTTAAAATATATGTTGCGTGTAATTGCCATTACACGCTGAAGAAGGGCTTTTGTTTGAAACATCCATTGTGTGGCAATAAATCTTTAAACTTGGAGTGCTGTCCTTTTCGCTTTTTTAATATATGTTCGTTGACATTCAGATTTCTAAAAAAAAAAGTTCTAAATAAAAAAGGGAGTTGGTATTTATCTGACTGACTTGTATTAATTGATGAAAAAGTAGCCATGTGCAGTAATATAATATAGAAAATTGGGGATGTGATACTTGCAGTTGTGATACTTTGAGCTGCATCTTGGAGTTGACAGATGAATCGTAATCGAATCAAATGGTGAGGCCAGTGAAGATTCACAGCCTTGAAAAACACACATCTCAATACAACAGGCCTTATAAATAAATGGGTTGAATATTACTCACACCATTACTGCACAATCTAATTTAATATATTGTGAGATACTTTGTTTTAATTGCAATTGTTTATTGTTTATTGTTTATTAAGGATCCCCATTAGTCCACACCAAGGTGTAGGACTACTCTTCCTGGGGTCCAATCATTGACAGTACATAAGGTCCAATTGATATAACAGATGGTGGTAATTACTTGTCTCATCAGTCCAATGCAGACCTGGTTCAAATAATATAAACTGCTTTGAACTCTAAGCATTT
>NC_139645.1:12956211-12998711 GCF_964638095.1 Poromitra crassiceps | reverse complement strand
CCGTTAGCCTCTCCCTTACAGCATAAGCATCCTTGCTGCCCCTGTTTCCACCCATGTTTCTCACAGGAGGGAGCCTCTCTCCTCTTTCCTCCACCTCATCCAGCCACCTTTGGTTTTGGGCAGGGTGAACAAGGTAGTTGTGCAGGAGGCACGTGGCCCTGATCACCGAGTCCACATTTTCTGGCCTGAGGTTTATCCTGGTGTGGAGCACTCTCCATCGAGCAGATAAGATCCCGAACGCACACTCCACCACCATCCTGGCCCGGGACAGTCTGTCATTGAAAAGTTGTCTCCATCGGGGGATGTTTGTTCCTGGAAATGGCCTCATCAAACAGGTCTTCAACGGAAACGCTGCATCACCAACCATGCAGTATGGCATGGGATCCTGCTGACGTGACCCTGGCAATGGGCTGTCTCCGGGCACATCCAGTGTTTTCGCCTCCATGCCCCTTCCCAGGGCGGAGTTGGCGTACACTCCCCCGTCGCTTGTCCGTCCAAAGTCCCCCACCTGGACAATGATAAAGCGATAGTCTGCGTCGACCAGCGCAAGGAGTACAATGGAGAATGTTTTTTTATAGTTAAAGTACTGGCTCCCAGAATGTTTTGGAGCGGTGATGGTTACATGTTTGCCATCAATGGCACCAAGACAGTTTGGGAAGTTCCACTTGGTCCAGAACCTCGATGCAATGGCCTTCCACTTTTCCTCATTTAGTTGAGGGAAGTGGGTACCCATCATCCTCCTTTCAATGGCCCTGCAGGTCAGATGTACAGACTCAGCAACAGTACTCCTGCCCAGACGAAACTGAAAGGCCAGGCTTTGAAAGCTCTCCCCTGTGGCAAGGAACCTGTGTAATAGATTTAAAAAAAAGTTTCATATTAATAATGTGATTATAATACATTTATTGTCTCCCCCAACACAGTTGATGACTGCAGGAAGAGGTGGAAGTCTCCGTGATGCCTTTGTAAAAAAAACAAAGGGGGAATAAAGTGCCTAGTGGCTCTGGTGGTGGAACTGTGAAGGAGTGGAAGTATGACAAAGTGATGTCTTTTGTACAGCCCAGAAGGTTAGTATACTTAATTTATTATGTTCTACAGAATAAACACAGTTTTTAAGGTTTTTAATTGTATGTTAAGTGTGTTAAAATGTGTCATAACAATAGGGACTCCTGTTTTAAATAGAGCTGTAACATGTTTATTATACTGACATTTCAATGTATTTGTTATAGGTCAAGAAGCACACTGCAGCTCCAGGAGGATGTAGAGGAGGAGGCACTTGATTTGACTGCCATGGAAGAGGATGTGGAGCCGGGACCTTCAAGTTGCAGTCCAAGGCCAGAAACTCCTCTCCACTCTAGGCCTGCTACCCCCACCTCACTATAACTCATAGGTCTGCCAGCCCCACCCCATTGTTGACAGGACAGAGGAGTAACAGCCCCACCCCCCAGCAAGCTCTGATTACAGAGTCAGGCCCAAAAACCCACACAGAAGAGAACAACAACCACTTCAGCCACTCCTGTAGAGCAACAGTTGCTGGACATAATTACCCATCCCACAACTACTCCTTCACCACATGTCCCCACACCAGGTGAGGACATGTACTAGTTTGACTGAAGGACCTTCCCCAGATCTGTTGGGGAAGGTTTGGGGAACAACCCCAACAGATTTTTTTATTTTTACTTGTAAATAGTTAATTTTAATTTCAATATTTCATGCACAGGCTATGGCTTCATGTTTAGCCTATAGCCTATTTGATTGTTTCAAAGCCTGTTTTTTTTATGAAGTGTTTGCGCAAGTTTTTTTTTTAATACAAAAAAATTGTGTTTATTTGTTATGGTCTTTATTAATAATGGTTATGTAACATACTAATAATTCTAATTACCTAAGTGTAACGGCAAGCCGCTGTTTAGGTTCAATGGCAGCCGGGTAGGTTGTTGTCTGCCTGGTGAGGTCGGTTCCAACCACGGAGAGAATGTCATCCATTTGCTGGGCGCTCATTCTGAAGTATTTCAGGTGTTTCTCCTCATCCAGCCATAGTTCTGAAACCAGATGGTGAAAAGCTCCGAGTTCCCTCCTTCTCTGATTGATTGGGTGAACCCACATTCTTCTCCTGTTTCTCCTCCGGAGCCTTCGTAGTAAAAGATACAGCGCAATGGCTTTTCTTCTATCTACAACTCGGACTACAAACAAAAAAACAACAACAAAAGTAAATAAAACACATAGGCTTATATAGAAAAGAATAGACAGAAAGGAAGGGCAAAACGATTTAAATTAAAGTTACTTTCCTTAAGATAATTAGGTAAAATAAATAGGCTAATTACACGTTGCCCTAAGCATTGTTTTTTCTACATGATATACACGTTTATAAAAAGAAATTAGCTATTAAAAAAATTACAGAGAAACTTTACTCACCCATTGTGGAAAAGCAATGCTTTTGAAAGACATGTAGTGGAGACAAACGCACAGCTCTTCTGACTCAGCAAAAAGAAAAAACAGCAGTTCCAGGTAAGGATCGGCGCCTGCCAGGTTGGTCGACATTGGTATGCAAATTCGATTGTCCTACAGAATTCCTGGGTTACAGAAAGCCAAAACCCCACATGAAACACGCCTAGTGAATAGGATTTGCTGAAGGCTAGATTCTTTTTATTTCCGATTATTTTTTATTATTTTTATTCGAATTTTAACACTCTTCTCTGTTAATAGGCCTATAAAGTAAATCTAGAATAACATAACAAAAATCATCATGAAGACTATACAATAACCATTGTTATTACAGATAGTTTAAGAGTTGCACGAGAGGAAGGTAGCCTACAGCTCCAAAAAGCAATTGGTCCGAGTGAAATGTTCTGTGGTCTCTCCGGCCATGATATTAAAAAAAATTACTTTCGACTCTAAAAAATGTGTTATGTTATTCCCTTTACAGTGTTTATTTTCTGTTTTCATTACTAGCTGTTATTGCCATTTCCCTTGATAGGGAAACATTTCACATAATATTGAAAGGTTTGAAAATGCGTGATTTGAATCTGGTCTTTCAAATGTGACTTTGAAAATAATCACACACCAAAGAAGATAGCATAACTGCTGAACTGCTAAATTTTATTTAGCAGCGAAGAATGGAGTAATGCTAGATGCACCTTTAGCCTGTGCAGCCCGCTTGTGCATGTCTGTGGCAGCATGTTGTTTTATGTCACTTTCTCCCCCGTGGCTGACTAAAAACTCTCTTCTACAGAGTGTGCAGAAGGCTCCTGACACTTCTCTACTCACCGGCTTCACCCATGTGTAGGCTACCTTTCTTCCCAAACTTTACTATATTATGAACACAGTCTTTTCTTTTTTGGAAGGCCGGGGCCTGCATCGCCGTCTCCATCTCTTTCATGCTCACGTCGTGCGCTCATTTTTCCACATGAGTGATTGTGGCACACCACACGCTATCAGATAATATAGCCGCGCCCACCTGAGAGTCACACACACGCACGCACGCACGCACGCACGCACGCACGCACGCACGCACGCGCACACACACACACACACACACACACACACACACACACACACACACACACACACACACACACACACACACACACACACACACACACACACACACACACACACACACACACACACACACACACACACACGCACACACGCTCTGTGCAGCTGTGCCTGCCCCCTGTCATCAACTGAGCGGCTGCGGCACGCCGGCACCCCCAGGGTCCTAGCGCCCTTTGCGTTATCTCATACAGCACACAAAAACACAGGCAAGCAGACAGACAGGTCGCAATATATATGCCTCTTCCCTTAAAAACGGGACAAGTGGCGTCCCGTACGGGACACGTCTCTTTTGACCCAGATACGGGATGTCCCGGCTAATACGGGACTGTTGGCAACCCTACTCGCTCCAACATTTTCAAGATGATACGTTCGAAGATTGAAGTCATCCTGTGCAGCTCACCAGGTCAGGACATTAATCTGTTAATAGAAGGGCTTTTATAATGAGTACACAGGGTTGCCAACTTTGGGGACCTGGCTGTGTGTGTGTGTGTGTGTGTGTGTGTGTGTGTGTGTGTGTGTGTGTGTGTGTGTGTGTGTGTGTGTGTGTGTGTGTGGTAACACTTTATAATAACGTTATGTAGTAAGTCATTTATAAGGTATTAGTTAATGATGAACTAATGATGAATGAATGAATGAATGAATGTTTATTTCGAACATTAACATAAAAGACAATATAAAAAATAATAAGTATAATAATAATACACAATACATTAAAAACATTTTAAAACAAAAAAAGGAAAAAACAATAATGTACAATATTAATCATAATTGCAATAAAAATAACAGTATTTGTTCGAAAAGGAGTAGGAAGGAAGCCTCTGCTTCTCTGGTCCTACCCCTATTTAATTCCAAAATAAATAAACTTAAATCAGGTCTCTGTCAACATTCTATTTGATTACTTTTCATATTTTCTTATTTCCCTTTTAACCTGGGCCATAATGTACCCTATGATGAACTAATCATTTACAAAACATTAATATACATTTGTAGATGATTAATACGTGTTATGTAAACATATCACAAATGTGTTGTAAGTCATCTATAAACTTTTAGTAAATCATGAAATGATCATACATAAATCATTAGTAAATGATTATTAAGTGATTAGTCAATATATTATGGATCACTTGTAAGTCATTCAAAGTTTTTTCGTTATTCCAACAATATCTCTTTGTTAATAATGAACAAATGATGAGCAAATCATTAGTAAATGATGTATAAGCTAGTCGATAGATAATGAATTACTTGTAAGTCATTCAGTTTTTATATTTCAACTATCTGTTTGAATTGTAGAATTCTGGCTCCCCTGGCCAGTGACACTTAGGAATAGTCTAGGTGACAACCAAGTATAGTTTGGTGACAAGCTGGAGAGACAGTTGACGGTCGGAGAGACGACACCCGGGTACGGGATGGGTTTAGCACCCCCAGCCTGGCTCTCTCGTGAGGGAGAAATCCACAAACGCTACGGATTAGCCTCCCGAAAAGCTGTGTAAAGATCGGCACGGCCTGGGATCCTTCAGGCTAGAGCGAGGTGCTCGGCGCAGGCGAATGACGTGCAGCGCACAGGCCTCCTTGAGGCATGCTCTCTGCTGTGGTACGGCATGGTAGGATCGCCTTTTCCCTAGGGAGGGTCTGGTGAGACGAAGGAGGAGCGCGGCCGGGAGTAACCCACAGGGCCTTAGACCCTCCATGCACCAAAGGGTCTTTCAAAACTGCGTTGTAGCACTAGCTCTATTGCAGCGGATTGGGCGTGATCAGCCCTTCCGCGGGCAACGTTGCAGACAGAGTTGGAAGGCTGATCCGTGAGCGGCTGTTTCCGGGACACGGGTCGGGGTCTTAATCGGCCTCGGCTGGGTCTATTGGGCGAGGATGTATGATGTTGACAGACCCGAAACACCTTACGACCCCAGCAAACATCACTGATGACGCGTCCCATCGCATGTATGTATTTTGAATTCTCTCTATCAATATCTATTTTGTCACTATACACATTTGTTAATCATGAACAAATGATGAACAAATCATTACTATATGATCTGTATATAATTTGTATCATTACTTGTAAGGTAGCCTGTTAAAAGCCTCAAAACAATTATGATCAGTGTTTCTGTACCATAAGTACCAGCTATGACCTGTTAGTGAAGCTTCTCCCCAGGCCGACAGAAGCAGTCAGCACTTAGAAGCACTGCAACAGCAACACAAACTACAAAGTCTTCCTCAACTGTAATAAATGATGTGTAAATCATTTACAAGTCACTTATAAAGCTTTCTGTATCCCCTGATCTAAAGTGTAAACAATTCATCACACAGAAATGTTAGAATTCAAAATCCTTTCTACCAACATAACTAGCCTGTTATCTCTACTGTAGGCTACTGTACTGTGCAGTCAACCTAGTGACATCATCTAGCAGCGAGCTACTTGGCGAAAAGGTGAAATGTTATCATATGAGTACAGGAGACATGATCAAATGTTTCATGTCCTCACACAAGTCATCTTTGCTTACTTTTATTACATGAATGTAATACTTGAATGTGAATCTATCTAATCACTCCTAGTCTACCTCTGTGAGATCTCTAACCAACCATGGTCAAGTGTTGAATCATTCTGGGTGATTTCTTCAGCTGAATCAGCATCTGGGCATGCTTCCCGTTTTTACCAACTCTTGCTGAGGCTTGCCTTCAGTT
Organism: Poromitra crassiceps; assembly: GCF_964638095.1. NCBI lineage: Eukaryota > Metazoa > Chordata > Actinopteri > Beryciformes > Melamphaidae > Poromitra > Poromitra crassiceps. The sequence continues at coordinate 12,992,474 of NC_139645.1, read as the reverse complement.
CTCCCTGTGGTTGCTAGAGGGGAAGTCTCACTTTTGAAATGATAGTCGAAAGACGTAGATAATGTTTGTTGTGATCATAGTTTCACTTTGATCTCTCTAACTACAATACAGTCATGGAACTCTGATTCCTGGAACTGGGCCTTGATATGAAAAAGGTCGAGAATCACTGGCATAGGGGACCTAAATATATATATATATATATATATATATATATATATAAGGGCTGTCAAACGATTAATTTTATTAATCGCGATTAATCGCATCTTTGTATCGCATGTTTAAAATGCCATTATTTTGCATTTCAAAGCATTTTTAATTAGATATTAATCATTCTTAGTGTGTCGTGATTGGGAATCAAATTAATGCAAATAAATGTACTTTGTGATCTTGAATTTTAGATTTGGAATGTAGACAGGAGGTAACAATGTCTACAAAATATATCTAGAACCGATACTTCCGGCGGCGGCGCTGTGGAGCAGTCGAAACCCAAAATGACACAGCTGAAGAAGGCTGTGTCTGAGCTAAAAACGTTGGCATTTCCATGTGAATAATGGCTCGGTATTGGAAACTGTGTATTGAGAACGTGTATATCGCGTGAAGCCATTGGAGCCGACCTCCCAGTGGTTAGAGGACCCGCGCATCCGAGACTCTGAAGGAAGAATGAGTGATGAGTCTCGCGCTAGCTAGCTGGCTGCTAGCTGGCTGCTAGCTGGCCGCTAGCTACTTTTAGGTGATCGCTCGCCTCAAACTCGATGTACTTCGGTGATATTTTAATTCCGTTTTACACAAGGTGCAAACTACGGCTCTTGACTTGTCCACTGTGCCATTTGGGGAGTTTTTTTTAAAGTAAAACGAGCCATTAAAAAGCGTATTGCTTTCATTCTCTTCCATGTCTGCTGCACAAGCAGGAGACAGGAAACCGAACGGCTTGACTACAAGTACGGGTGCGACGAAGGGACGAAATAGCGGCATGCAATTAACGCGATAATAATAATAATGCGTTATGGTCCGCACGCGTTAACGCTGACAGCCCTAATATATATATATATATATATATATATATATATATATATAAATAATGACATGTAGGCCTAAATTAAGTGGTTTAAGTGTGGTAATTTAATAGCAGACACAATTAGATTTTGATTTGATGCAAGTGGTATTTCAAAACCAGCTGATTAACGTGCCTTTATACTGGGGGAGTGAGTTTAACCAACCTACTCGCTAACACTCGGGACTCACGAGGAATCGGCGCTGATTCACTTCGGTTACATACTGTGTGTGTGTGTGTGTGTGTGTGTGTGTGTGTGTGTGTGTGTGTGTGTGTGTGGTCTTGCTCTATAAGGCTTATATATAAGGCTTGCTGTATCCATTAATCGTGTAAACAATTCATCACACATAAATGTGTTACCAGTGGTCTATGTGATACGCAGGTATACACAGTATACCCAGCTCCAGGATTTGAGTGTACCCACTTAAAAATGCCCAATCAAAAATGTAACAATATAGTTTTGTGACAAAACTTTCACTTCAATGATTTTATTTCACAAATACCGGGGAGATAACTGCAGGGGAAGGCATCTCCTCTGGTTTTGAAATATCACATGCCTCAAATCAAAATCTAACTGTTGCTATGCTATTGAATCTCCACAAAAATACACAAGGACACATGTTTAGGTTTGTTTATTTATAGGCTACTTAATTTAGGTCTATATGTCATTAGAGAGAGAGAGAGAGAGAGAGAGAGAGAGATATTTAGGTCCCCTAGGCGAGTGATTCTCAACCTTTTTCATATCAAGGACCCCTAATTTAGTCCACCTCAGGGCCCCTTTGATGAGATTTTGTCTCTCAAACCAAAATCAGAGTTCCATGACGCGATATACACGTTCTCAATACACAGTTTCCAATACCGAGCCATTATTCACATGGAAATGCCAACGTTTTTAGCTCAGACACAGCCTTCCTCAGCTGTGTCATTTTGGGTTTCGACTGCTCCACAGCGCCGCCGCCGGAAGTATCGGTTCTAGATATATTTTGTAGACATTGTTACCTCCTGTCTACATTCCAAATCTAAAATTCAAGATCACAAAGTACATTTACTTGCATTAATTTGATTCCCAATCACGACACACTGGTAAGAATGATTAATATCAAATTAAAAATGCTTTGAAATGCAAAATAATGGCATTTTAAACATGCGATACAAAGATGCGATTAATCGCGATTAATAAAATTAATCGTTTGACAGCCCTTATATATATATATATATATATATATATATATATATATATATATATATATATATATATATATATTTAGGTCCCCTATGCCAGTGATTCTCGACCTTTTTCATATCAAGGCCCAGTTCCAGGAATCAGAGTTCCATGACTGTATTGTAGTTAGAGAGATCAAAGTGAAACTATGATCACAACAAACATTATCTACGTCTTTCGACTATCATTTCAAAAGTGAGACTTCCCCTCTAGCAACCACAGGGAGAACTGAAGGCAAGCCTCAGCAAGAGTTGGTAAAAACAGGAAGCATGCCCAGACGCTGATTCAGCTGAAGAAATCACCCAGAATGATTCAGCATTTGACCATGGTTGGTTAGAGATCTCACAGAGGTAGACAGCCGCTGGAGTGCTTCTCGCCATCAGCTTGTTATCCGGTCAGAAACCTATGCTGCTACATGCTACAATTGATGTAGATAAACTAATCTGGCTTAACCTGTTAAATTACAGCTGATCCGGGATTCTGTACTGAATTGCCGAGCAACAGTAACTTCTTGTACCACCCCCCGCAACCCCCCCCCCCGAAACAAATGTCACTCCAAGCTGAAACCCACATACAATAAACTAGACTACACCACTGTGTGTTACATATCATCTGTAGATCTTCCACACCTGAAACAAATGATTTGCATATACAGCAGAACATATACAGTAGATTTTTCTTTTATTGCAACAGTGCAGTAATACGATTTTAATTTTGTCAATTGCTGTGCAAATCTACTGTACAGTAAAACTGTGTACTTTCAACAAAGTAGTAGCCTGATATAATAAAATACAATAAAATAAGAAAATAGATTCACATTCTGCAATCAAATTAAACAAAGATGACTTGTGTGAGGACATGAGGACATGATGACATGAAACATTTGATCATGTCTCATGTACTCATATGATAACATTTCACCTTTTCGCCAAGTAGCTCACTGCTAGATGTCACTAGTTTGACTGCACAGTACAGTACAGTAGCCTACAGTAGAGATGACAGGCTAGTTATGTTGGTAGAAAGGATTTTGAATTCTAACAGCTCACAGTTATCTACAAATGATGCAACACACTTATGTATGATGAATTGTTTACACTTTAGATCAGGGGATACAGAAAGCTTTATAAGTGACTTGTAAATGATTTACACATCATTTATTACAGTTGGGGAAGACTTTGTAGTTTGTGCTGCAGTACTTCTAAGTGCTGACTGCTTCTGTCGGCCTGGGGAGGAGCTTCACTAACAGCTGGTACAGTTATGGTACAGACTTGTTTTGAGACTTTTAACAGGCTATACCTTACAAGTAATGATATAAATTATATACAGATCATATAGTAATGATTTGTTCAACATTTGTTCATGATTAACAAATGTGTAAAGTGATGAAATAGATAATGATAGACAGAACAGATAGATAAAATATAACAACTGAATGACTTACAAGTGATCCATAATATATTGATGAATCACTTATTAATCATTTACTAATGATTTATGTATGATCATTTCATGATTTACTAAAAGTTTATAGATGACTTACAACACATTTACGATATGTTTACATAACACATATTAATAATCAACAAATGTATATTAATGTTTTGTAAATGATTAGTTCATAATTACTTCATCATTAACTAATAGCATATAAATTACTTACTACTGAACGTTATTATAAAGTGTTACCCTTGCACCAACAATTTCCATTGATTACCAAACCATATTGTGATAGTGGGCTGTTTTGAAACTGACCCCTGTGACTATATTCGTGATATTTCAACCTATCGGTATCGCCCAGCCCCTGCATGCCCTCTCTCTCCCTGCCCTCTCTCTCCCTCCTCCCCATTCTCTCCCCCTCTCTCCCCTCATCCCCATTTTTTTTTCTTTATACCCGCTGTTTCTAAATATATCTGAACTGTTTGGTTTGAACAAGTAAAACTATTTTTATAAGCATTTTACGAAATGTCTATGGGAAAATAAATGGCGGATGAAAATCTCTGATACAGTGCTGAAGCAGCAAGTAAACATTTTGTAAAATGCTTATAAAATAGTTTTACTTGTTCAAACCAAACGGTTCAGATATTAGAAACAGGAGAGATAAAGAGAGAGAAAAATGCAAAAAAATATGCCGGTTTAAAGAAAATATTTTTTCAATGTTGTTTTTTTAGTTTTGGTCAGAGTGAAATGTTCTATGGTCTCTCCTGATTCTAAATATAGCTGAACCATTTGGTTTGAACAAGTGTGGTAACCCGCACTTTAGGATGCACCTTTTAAGAGTCTGTAAATGCACCTGTTAAGAATTTCCAGTATGACAACGCCACCTTCTGTTTAACGAGCGGAAGGCGCTCGACCCAATGACAAAAAGGATAAATGACCTTGGTTCAAATGGAATCACCACTGAGGCATGAACGTGTATATTATAACAATCATCAGTTTTATTACAAAGTTAAAATGAAATTGACTATCCTAAAAATACAGTGGCCTGTAGCCATCCAGTTTGGCCAACCACCTCTACCGTCTCCGCCCGAAAACCCCCGGGGTGCCTGAGCGCGCTCCCACGCCCCGCCGCAGCCCACCAACCAGAACACCTAGTGAGGAGGAGAGAAGGAGCGAAAACAGCACTACAAGCCAGCATGCAGAAAACCACTACAGAAAAAGGGGAAACATGCACTCCCCTGTTGTCTCACTACAAACAACATAGACTACACGCCAACCCTGTGCACACTTAAAGGACGGCTTTCCCGTGGGGAATATGAAGATATATTAAATCTCACGCCCCTAAGGAGTTTGAATCCGTTGAAATTTTTGAAATTGGTTGTTCAGAGCCTGAGCAATCAACCATCTCTCACATATTTTTTGGCCTCTCCGACGCGTTTTACGTCAGAGAGGCAAAGTCCGCCTTGCGGAAGACGAGCACCAGTGAACTACAAGTGTTGTGGGGGTGTGCCGCCATGGTTCCGCCTCTAGAGGTCCTCCACGCCCCTTCACAGGTCCTGAAGGAAAACAAAAGGCAGCCATCTTTTTTCACCGCATAGCCTAGGCTAGCTAATGTTAGCTCCCCATAGCTCCTTGCAAAGAACCATATCTCGGGAACGGAAGCACCTACAGACACTGGACTGGCGGCATTGGAAAGCTCGTCAAATTTTACATCTAGTAGAAGGTGCGTTGAAGTTACGAAATCAACGCTGAGCAATGTACCCTTTTTTACATGAAATAGTTACAACATCAGATGCTCATAACTCCTAGGAAAATGCCTTAAAATGCATGAATTTTTTTTTATGAAGACATCTCCCGACATATACTACCGTTTAAATTTGGTGCAATTTGGAGGCAAAAAAAAAAAAAAATCATCTTCTTCTGCTAATGTTTTTATGTCGAAGCCTTCTTCTTCTTCTTTGAGTTTTATGGCGGTTGGCAAGCATATAATATGCATTACCGCCACCTACTGGAGTTTGATATCAGCCAAATGCCTGAGGGGTGGGCGTGGAATCAAAGGCCACGCGAGCCCAGTGCATTGTGGGAACTGCACCAGCCCCCCCCCCCCCACAGAGTGGATTTTGGTTGATTGCTCAGGCTCTGAACAACCAATTTCAAAAATTTCAACGGATTCAAACCCCTTAGGGGCGTGAGATTTAATATATCTTCATATTCCCCACCGGAAAGCCTTCCTTTAAGACTAAGACGTATCACTATACCACCTGACGTGTAAGGATGAAGAAAAGCTCCCCCCACCAGTGCCCCACACCGGCAGCTGCGACGAAGGTGGAGGCAGACACCCGACAGCCCACCCAGGGTCAGGACGTGCTGGCCCGGCCCAGCTGCGAGTCAGTGGTCGACCAAAAAGGAGTACAAAAGGTTGACAATGTTTAGGTCACAACCACAGCACTGGTGTTGTACAAACAATGGTCTAATCACAATGTAGAAATCACAGAATATTTTGCAACAGTGGAAATATTTGACTCAACAATAAAAGCCCTAGGAAACAGTGTGTCAGGATTGGTGTTAACCTTGCTTAAGGTGTTAGACATGTGGATCTATTCACGGGTAGTTGATGGCCAAGACACTCTCGGTAACTGAAGTCTCGATGAGTAGGAATGCTGTGGAACTTGATAGCTAGGTCTGCACTTGTTCGGGATTGGGAACGGTTGCAGAGATTGACGTGATATAAGTTTAGGTTATGAATCACTAGAGCGGACCTGCAGGAACAGGCCCTTATAGATCCGAATATGACATCACCTGTGTTATGACATCACCAGCGAAAGGCATGAAAGACACTTATGAATCATGACATCATCAGTGATCGATGACATCATAGTAGGGATGACGACATCAAAGTAGGAATGATGACATCATCCTAACAGTACCCTCCCCTCAACGGACGCCACCTGGCGTCCAATGAGGCCATCAAGGATGGCCTCTGGAGAACAGAAAATCTGCAGGCGCCTGGAGACCATCAAAAGGGTCAATGTGTTGGCCACTTCAGCTGACCGCGTGGTGGGTCAGTTGAAGTGGCCGGCGGGGAAACTGGCGCCTCAGGGTCTTCTGTGTTGGCCACTTCAGCTGACCGCGTGGTGGGTCAGCTGAAGCGGCCGGCGGGGAAACTGGCACCTCAGGGTCTTCTGTGTTGGCCACTTCAGGTGACCGCATGGTGGGTCAGCTGAAGCGGCCGGCGGGGAAACTGGCGCCTCAGGGTCTTCTGTGTTGGCCACTTCAGCTGACCGCGTGGTGGGTCAGCTGAAGCGGCCAGCGGGGAAACTGGCACCTCAGGGTCTTCTGTGTTGGCCACTTCAGGTGACCGCATGGTGGGTCAGCTGAAGTGGCCGGCGGGGAAACTGGCGCCTCAGGGTCTTCTGTGTTGGCCACTTCAGCTGACCGCGTGGTGGGTCAGCTGAAGCGGCCGGCGGGGAAACTGGCACCTCAGGGTCTTCTGTGTTGGCCACTTCAGGTGACCGCATGGTGGGTCAGCTGAAGCGGCCGGCGGGGAAACTGGCGCCTCAGGGTCTTCTGTGTTGGCCACTTCAGCAGACCGCGTGGTGGGTCAGCTGAAGTGGCCGGCGGGGAAACTGGCACCTCAGGGTCTTCTGTGTTGGCCACTTCAGCTGACCGCGTGGTGGGTCTGCTGAAGCGGCCGGCGGGGAAACTGGCGCCTCAGGGTCTTCTGTGTTGGCCACTTCAGCTGACCGCGTGGTGGGTCAGCTGAAGCGGCCGGTGGGGAAACTGGCGCCTCAGGGTCTTCTGTGTTGGCCACTTCAGCTGACCGCGTGGTGGGTCAGCTGAAGCGGCCGGTGGGGAAACTGGCGCCTCAGGGTCTTCTGTGTTGGCCACTTCAGCTGACCGCATGGTGGGTCAGCTGAAGCGGCCGGCGGGAAAACTGGCATCTCGGGAGCCTCCTCCTTGATTGGCGGAAATGTACCCGCTAAATCCATTTCTGAGTGATTCATACTGTCAGGATTGGTGTTAACCTTGCTTAAGGTGTTAGACATGTGGATCTATTCGCGGGTAGTTGATGGCCAAGACACTCTCGGTAACTGAAGTCTCGATGAGTAGGAATGCTGTGGAACTTGTCTGCACTTGTTTGGGATTGGGAACGGTTGCAGAGATTGACGTGATATAAGTTTAGGTTATGAATCACTAGAGCGGACCTGCAGGAACAGGCCCTTATAGATCCGAATATGACATCACCTGTGTTATGACATCACCAGCGAAAGGCGTGAAAGACACTTATGAATCATGACATCATCAGTGATCGATGACATCATAGTAGGGATGACGACATCAAAGTAGGAATGATGACATCATCCTAACACAGTGGCTGATCGCCCCACACTGAGATATGTCTGTCCATTTGTTACATGCCACGAATGGGCCAAATGGATAAGTCTCTGCCCGGTTCTCCTATACTTTCAGTCAGAGCACTGAGTGAAAGCCAAATACAGCCGGCATCAAGCTCTCCAGTTTCCTTCAGTTTACAGGAATGAGCAATGCCCAGTCAAAAGAGTCCCTGTCGTGCCTTGTGTGGGAGAAACATGACATGCAACCAGACAGGTGAGCGTCTCCTTCTGTCTATAGAGACAAGCAAGCCAGACCTACCCTAATGCTGCCTCCACCCCTGGTGTGGTGATTACACAGCTGTGGAGAGTTGCAGTGCTTGATTGAATGATTGGCCCTATTGGGCCTCCACTGAGTGTCCCAGGACACCACACAAGTAAAACTCTTTTTATAAGCATTTTACGAAATGTCTATGGGAAAAATAAATTGCAGAAGAAAATCTCTCGTATATAGTGCAGAAGCAGGAAGTGACGTTCACTTTATAATAACGATATCTCAAAAACTATACATCAGATCGCTTATATTTTGACATTCCAAGTGAGAGCAGAATTAGCTCAAGAGTTTGATGTATAATATATGCGTCGTGTTAAAGTTGTGTGAACTGTTGGAGTTTTTAAAATGTAAACAGAGTCAGCCAGAGTCAGACACTCAAGCCTCACGCCATTTGGGCTCCATAGGGTTCTTCCGATTGGGTTTACACTTCCTGTTAGTCTCTCAAGCCAGACTGATCTCTTCTACATAAGGTGAATAGTCTGAGACAATCAGATGCTGTAATTTCTGTTTGGATGTGTAATTACAGGTTTCCACCTGTAGACACAGCAGAGAGGGTGCTGTTTCCCCGCTGAGAAGCAGAAGAACAACAGCGGCCATTTTCAATGGAAAAGACAGAAATGACAGGCTCTGGCATGACAAAAACAGCTTGGAATTGGAAACTACAAAATGTTTAAGAACACAAATAGCCCAACCTTGTGAATGGCGCCCGCATGCATAATATACGGCGTGCTACTGCGAGACTCAGAATGAGAAACAGGCTGAGTCTCACATCGAGACTAGCTTGAGAGCCAGATTTTTTCCTTCCTTCGATCACAGACAGCTGCTTTAAACAGTGACTTCTGTTTGTGAGAATTCTCTTCCTGGTTGTGTTATCCAGCTGATTGTATTTAATCCACTAATCTAATGTAATGTGTTTTCCGCTAGTGCATACAACGTCCAGCTGGGGGTGGGTGGAATAACTGACGTCACATGCCAATTTGCATTTGCATATCAATATCAAAACGGTTCAGCTAACGCTATAATCGGGGGAGACCATTATAGGACCCAAACTAAAAAAAAACATAGAAAAAATATTTTCTACCCGCATTTTTTTTACGTTTTGGTCCAAGTGCAATGTAATGCGATGTGTCCTGTTTCTAAATATATCTGTACCGTTTGGTTTGAACCAGTAAAACTCTTTTTATAAGCATTTTACGAAATGTCTCTGGTACAGTGCTGAAGCAGAAGTGACGTTCCACTTTGGCTCTCTATTGTGACAGTAAGAAAGTAGCCAACTGGAAATGTTTTAATGTCCGGCAATTTAGCTGACAGCTGGCGCTACTGTATGTAAAACCTTAACATACAAACATTTGTTCTAGCCTATAGGCCTACTCACTGATAACGTTAGAATTATAGAATCGAAAAGACTTTTCCATTCTTTGACAGTTCTTTTTCATATAAATGATACAACGAGAATAATACCGTAACGACCATACAGTCTACCCTACAGTCATTCTTCCTTCCTTTTTGGTGTTATGGAAATGGCCACTCTATTCACTACACTCGCAACACAGCTGTTTGAGGGGGGGAAGGGGGGTCGTCACGGGTTGACCATCGTTGGCGAGACGTCACCACAGCCCACTTGGAGGAGGGTCTGGCTGCTTTGGCTCCACTCCGGAGTAGGTCCATCTTGAGTGTGGCTCAGCACGGCTCGGCTCAGCATGTTAAAATGTGTATAGGGCTATAGTATAGGAGGGTCCTGGCCTGACTGGAATTATATGCATTTGAAAAGATGGGTGAAGTGAAAAATTACCTCATGGCTGCTGTAGTGGGCGTAGGTGGAGATAATGTATTTTATCATTAAAATAAATGTCAAAACTTTATGCCAGAATGCATTTGCCACAGGGATTTGTATATACTGTAACCTTGCCTTCTCTGCTCTCTTTCAGGGACTGGGATGAGCTGAAACACTCAAGAGTCAAAGAGAAAAAGGCGGAGGATTAAATTTTTTTTTTTTTTAAGATAAATAAAAAGAAGAAGAAACGATGGAACATGAAAAGATGAAAAACAAGCTATCGCTCCCTTCTGTGTCCAAAAAAACTGGCTGGCCACTTGGGGCTGGCCACTGTAGCCTCTCCTCATCCACAGACAGCTTGCCAGGCCATTCTCGCTTCCCCATTTCCTTGCTTGCTCCTGTAAGCTACAGCTTACAGAACTTTTTGCCTGATATTGTTGATGAAAACGAGGAAACCTCCTACAGGTGGCAGTCCACCTCCCCAGGCCTGTACAAGTGCAGTGAGACAGGTCTAGTGTTTAACATGAAGGGAGAAGGGAATTACAGGATTATCCCATGGAACCAGAGCCTACTAGCCCAGCATAACAAGAAGCCTGCAGGACCACTGTTTGACATCAAATGCCCCCAGCAGTCTGTCTGTCAACTTCATCTCCCACACTGTGAGATCCACTCTACAGGTGGATGTGAATCCTTGTCAGTTGCCCATGTGACAGACGAGGGCACTGTGATCATCCCTCCCCATGAGATAACAGAAACGCATGTTATTATAAACATCACTGGATTTTATACCTTGGGCATTGTCAAGGATGAAAACTCGCCCCCTCACCCGATCCGGGCATTGTTGTTGGCATTCTACAACCCCCCAGTTGATCCTGATCTCACATCCTCCATCAATGTGTTGCTGCTTCCTGCAAACACTGTGCTCCGTGATGTGCAGCACAAAAGGAGGAAAGTGTTTGGAGATGAGTGGTACATAGAGGTACACTGTAAACTACACCCAGAGAAGAAGTACACACTGTCCTCTCCTGAAGATGACTCAATACTAATACAACCACATGTGGCAGAATTCAACAGTGACGGCTACATCAACGACTTCCTCACGGCCACATTCCACGTGATTTCAGACAAAAAATATGGATTTATCAGGCTTGTTCTGAAAGAGAGTAATAGTTCCCAGTGTGTATGGGAAGGGCATGTTTGCCCTGACTTATCCTATTCTCCGAACTCAGTACTCACTACCCTGTTCTCATTTCTGAGCTCTCACTTGCTGGACCGCCCCAAAACTAAAGAAAGCCCAGCAGAAGATGCATTCAAGTATTTTGGTTCAGCAAGGAAAATATCTTCAACTTCCACTTCAGAACTGGCTTCTTGCTCTCAGTCAATCAACACAGCTGTTGCTGGTCCACCAATCAGCCCAGTGGATCTGCAGGGTTCCCCCATCAGCACTGAAAGAGACATAATGAAAGATGCATCCAGGCATGAGACTCTGGACTCAGTAAGTGAGTCAGGAGACAACGACTCAGTAAGTGAGTCAGGAGACAACAACGATGCCCCAGAGGAAATGTCGCCACCGTCCTCATTGAGCAGCTATTCATCCTCTGACAGCCTGCACCTCCACCTCCAGGACTTCCCCACCAACACTGAAGAAAGTGCAGTAGAAGATGCATGGAATAAACTTATGTTAGAAATAGAGCCTGCAGGCAGCAACAGTGCTCCAGAGGAAATGTTGCCACAGGCCAAAGCTGATAACCTTCTACAAGAAGACAGCTATGAGAGGTTTACACCTGATATTGCTGTTGATGAAAACGAGGAAACCTTCATCTTCCAGTGCACTGACCCAGGTCTGTACCAGTGCAGTGAGACAGGTCTAGTGTTTAACATGGAGGGAGAAGGAGATGTGGTCTACAGTGTTGTCCCGTGGAAACAGAGGCTACTAGCCCAGCATAACAAGAAGCCTGCAGGACCGCTGTTTGACATACAATGTCACCAGCAGTCTGTCTGTCAACTTCATCTCCCACACTGTGAGATCCACTCTACAGGTGTATGTGAATTCTTGTCAGTTGCCCATGTGACAGACGAGGGCACTGAGATCATCCCTCTCCATACGATAACAGAAACTCATGTTGTTATAAAAATCACTGGATTTTCTGGTTACGGCATCGTCAACGATGAAGACTCGCCCCCTCACCCGATCCAGGCTTTGGTGTTGCTATTCTACAACGAGATCAGATCTATGCTCAATGTGTTGTTGCTTCCTGCAAACATTGTGGTCCGTGACGTGTTGCACAAAAGGAAGGAATTAGTTGGAGATGAGAGGTACATAGAGACACCCTCAACTGAACTCCATCCAGAGCACGCGTACACACTGTCCACTGAAGATGCCTTATTTCAAATACAACCAAAAAAGGCAAAATTTTATGCGAATGGATCCTACACCAACTACATCCACACGTTCCAGGTGACTTTAAAAAAAATGGTTGATGATATAAATCTCCTTCTGAAAGACAGCAACGATTCACAGCGTATAATATGGGAATGGGACGTTTCTCTTTTGTCAGTAAGAAATCTCCAGGGGGAGCGAGAGGAAGAGCGGCAGTACAATGGTGAACCAGAGCGTCATCAGCAACCCACTGGAGGAGGAGGGGCCACAGCCTTAAGAAATCCCCAGGTTCAGAGTGGTCTGAGTCTCTCTTCAAACGAGGAGCTGTTGTTACGCATACGGAGACAATTCATCGACAGGGTATCAGGACCTGTGCTCAACAGTATGCTGAACAGGCTTTATGAGAAAGAGGTGATAAGTGACGCTGAGAGGGAGGAAGCTACAGAGCAACAGAGAAGAGACAAGGCTCGTTTTGTCATCGACACAGTGAGGAACAAAGGGGAAACTGCAAGTACAGAGATGATTGCGATTTTCTGTGAAGAAGACCGCCCATTCTATATTGATCTGATGGTTAGAGGGAATCGGTCCTCAACAGCCAACTGCTGCTGCCCCCTAGTGCGACACGTCAATAGTTCGAAAAATGAAGCATTGGACAGACGGCTCGTTAGTCTGGCAGCTCGTTTGGCTGAGGAAAGCCTGTGAGGCTGAAACGCGTCCATTGTGCTGCTGCTGTGCGCATTAAAAGTTTGAACTTTAGACATCTGTGAGTGCTGTTTTTGATTTAATTATTTTGAGTTTTTTGGATCGGCACCCAGTGACTTTCTTTAAAACGTTGGGTTGAGCACGCCAGTTTGTTGATTAGCTCGTTATTCAGACAATGAAAAGATCACTGCTCCCCAACAACTTGGAATACAAGTCAGAACATTGAGTGGTCGGAATAATGAGGTGTGGGAACAATGACATGGCACCAAATGTCTCCCCATCTGACGAAGTGTTCTTGAGCATGGCACTGAGCCTGAATTTGTTATTCTTAATTTGTGGCTATTGTGTTTGTTACAATGATAAACATTTATACTGTTACTAGGGTCTTCATAGCAGGGATCGCGGAACCGCCCGGGCCACCCGGGCCGCGGCCCGGGTACTTTTCAGTTCCCAAAAAAAAAAAAAAAATTTTTTTTTTTTTTTTTTTTTTTTTTTAGATTTTTTTTTAGATTTTTTTTTTTTTTACAATTAAACCTCATTTACTTATTACACTCGACTGGTTGTTTTTCAGATGTGATGTGAATCTAAAGTGAACTAAACAAGTCAGATCCACTATAAATGTTTTTCAGTAGATGCTGTGATGTAGCCACAAGAAAGGTGCAATATTAATGTTTTTCAGGAGATGGCGATGTTGCTAGCTATAGGTTCTAAACAAGAAATGTGGTTCAAATGTTTACAGTAGTTTTCCTTTCTTGCTGCACTACAATGTTACAATGCTGTGAGACAGGCCCGGCGTTGGAGGGGGGCCTGACCGGGCCGGGCCCCCCCATTCCCTAAACTGGCCCCCCCCATTCAATTTTTTTTTTTTTTTTTGTGTGTGCTAAAAACGTTTTTCCGTTTTTCTGTTTTAAAGTTTAAAACGGAATCTGGCTGTCATTAGGCATTGATTAACTGAATGCTATTGCTAACTGTTACTTTGAACCTCCATTTGCAATGATTCTGGCTGGATATTAATTAACTATTGTAAATTTGTCACAATGAATGCAATTTGTGCACAATGTGTAAATACATTTAATATTAATTGTTTAGGCCTATTTGTAAAGTCACAACACATTAGAGATGTGTGTAGTTCCTCATAGATTTAGCCTCTTCCTTTTGCTCTCAAATGCACCAGTTTGACGAATTTTACTTTAAAATGTACAAAATCTTCTTCCGGGGGAGAATCCCCCCGGACCCCCCTTGGCCCCCCCAAGCTAGGGGCAGGCCCCCTCTGTAATTTGGTTCTGGAGCCGGGCCTGCTGTGAGACGGAGCTAAACACAAAAGATGCAATATTAATAGTTTTTCATGAGATACTCAGTATTTAATATTAATACTAATACTAATAATAGAAAAGGAGAAGATACTGAATAATGACATCACAACAGTATAATCCTAATGTTAATTTAAAATTAAATATTCTTCTAAATATGGATAAAAGTCCAAAAAACATAAAATTTTCTTCGGCGCTGCCGAGATTCGGGGGGGACGCGCCCCCCCCGACGGGGGGACACGCCCCCCCGACACGCCCCCCGGCCCCCCCAAGTTCAGATGCGTTCCGCTATCCCTGCTTCATAGGCGGATCCATACTGTATGTATGTTTATGTATATATACACACATATATACTGTATATGCATACCAATTCAAAAGCTAAAGAAAACGGATGAAAAAAACTGTTGTTCCTTTCTTTTTTACTTTTGTTCCGAGTGACATGTGCTAAATGTCTAAGCGTTGAAAAAGCGAGAGCTTTTTGGCCATCCTGAAATCTGGGACGTCTTCTCACTTGAGTCAAACCACCATACTGTATCATTTGTGGTGTCACACCTAGCAGGTCAGGCTAACAAATTATATCAAGACAGTTTTTTGTTTGTTTTTTGTTTTACAAATGATTGTAAAACAGTGTGATAAGTTCAAAACTTAAAGGGTACCATTTATAGGATTATTTTATACTCATTTAAACTTGATTTTAATGTTTTTTTCCTTTCTTTTGGCAGCATCTTTGAGTTCTTGAAAAGTGCTATAGACGGTTTTAACTTGACAACCTAAACATTCTAAATTGCTCCTAGCTTGCTTCCTGTTGCAGTGTTGCCTAATACAATAGCTGGCAGGAAATAAGCTACTGTAGGTTTCAAACTGTTCCCTATAGCAACAGAATTCCATGAAAACCATCTATATAAAGTTTAATTTCTTCTTCTTCTTCTTCTTCTTCTTATTATTATTATTGTTGTTGTTGTTGTTGTTGTTGTTGTTGTTGTTTTCAACACTTGAGTGCAGTTGCTGCATTTGGTATTTTCATGCAAAGCTCAAAGTGGAATTTTAATAACTCTCCCTCTTGGTCATGGAATGGCTTTAAAAACACAAGTGAGGATTTGAATTATGCATGTTCTCAACAAGAGTTACAACTGTTTTAAATACTTATCTTCCTCCACTCTTTGTCCATGATTGCCACATGTCATGTGTAATGTGTTCACTCTGTTTTGAGGGGTGAACGTTCATAAACATTAGGGGTGTCAAAATAATCATTTATAAGATGCATCGCGATGCATCGAATCAAATCGTTCACCGATGAAAGAATTGAATTGTTGACAGCTTAACTTTAAATACCATATTGACATGTTAATTAGGAAACTCAAGTACACGGTGAGTTTCTTTTATAGATTAAAATCTTGCTCCTCTTTTTCTTCCCGTACAAAGCTGGTAACAGGTCTCTTTTTGTCTCAGCTTGATTATGGTGACACTGTTTACCGTTTTGCTTGTCAAACTGCACTGGCCAAGCTTGATCCACTTTATCATGCTGCTTTGAGATTCATTTCCAACTCTGCCTTTAGGACACATCATTGTACACTGCATGCATCTGTTGGTTGGTCTTCGCTTGATATGTGCAGGATGCATCATTGGTATATTTTAATGTATAAGGCCATGTTAGGTAAGCTGCCTATGTATATTTGTTCTAAGTTTGTGTCACTTAGTGACACTCACAATCTCAGATCCAGTGCCTGCGTTTCAAAGTGCCACGTGCTGTTAGGACCGAGGCTGGTGGAAGAAGTTTGTTCTATTTTGGCCCTTGATCGTGGAACGACCTTCAGGCACGTCTTAAATTGGCCTATCTCATCTCTTTATCGAGTTTTAAACAAAACAATTCTGATATACTCACCACTAGCTGCTCCTGCCATGACGCATAGTTTGTTACTTTCAGTTGTGTCTTTTAGTACTTTCCGCACTGATGTTTTGGCACTTTTTAGATTTTAATTTGTTTTTATTGTTCTCCTGTTTAAGTAGATCGTATTCTTAGTCTGTACTTATGTTTGTCTTGTTTGTTTTTACTTGTAATTGTATGTATTTGCTGATGATGTTGCTGCCTCTTGGCCAGGTCACCCTTGTAAAAGAGATCTTGTGTCCCAATGTCTTATCTATTAAATAAAGGTTAAATAAATAAAAATGACAGATGAGATGAATCATTTATGTTTAAAATATATGTTGACATTCAGATTTCTAAATAAAAAGCACTTTCTAAATAAAAAAGGGAGTTGGTATTTATCTGCCTGACTGGTATTAATTGATGAAAAAGTAGCCATGTGCAGTAATATAGTAAATTGAGGATGTGATACTTGCAGTTGTGATACTTTGAGCTGCATCGTGGAGTTGACAGATGAATCGTAATCGAATCAAAATGAGGCCAGTGAAGATTCACAGCCTTGGAAAACACACACATCTCAATACAACTTATAAATAAATGGGTTGAATATTACTCACACCATTACTGCACAATATGGACATATCTGTTTTGCTGTGATATTTGTAATGTTCTTCTGGAAGTGATGGGCGCCCTCTACTGCTAAATATTGAGAGTACATGTACATTATAGAACAGGCCAACAAGAGAAGAAGACTGGTACTGGGCACGGCATACTGTCAATGTAAGAATATAGGAATATCATAGTGATAACATTAGAGATAAGATATTGTAAAGCAGTTCATATGGTGGTTAATAATATACCGGTACACATTTGTCATTGTTGTATTAGTTTGCTGTGGGGGGTCTTATTACTAACAATGATGAATCCAGTGACTGCAGAGAAGTAGAGGAGCTGGTGAGGTGGTGTGAGAACAACCTGATACTTAACATCTCAAAAACTAAAGAGTTGTTGATTTAAGAAAGAGCACTAACCTCACTGATCCTCAAGTATTGCCTGTAGTTTGGAACACTTGATTGTTTTGTGATATGTGTTGGTCTGCTCTGCTGGTTTAGCTGGTGCCTCTTCTTTGCTTTTCAAGGTCTTTGAGTGTTGATGGTCATATCTGTCAAACACTATAAGAACACAGTTGATGCCTTCCTTTTCCATGAACATTATGGTATTTTTCCAGACACACTCACCCAGGTCATTGAATTAAAAGCCTAAGTTTTACTAACTAATTAAATTAAAACGAATTCATTATTTAACTCATTAAAAACCTGAGTCATGGAGACTGTAGGAGAGCCATGCCATCACTGATATGCATTAGGCAACTGTCACAGGAAAACCAAGTGTTCCAAACTACAGGAAATACTTGGGGATCCGTGGAAACAAGACTGATCTATAGCTTTGTCAGCAACTACATGACCAATACAGGGACACATAATCTCTTCAGAGAACACAATCATCTTGCCAGGTGGTTTCAAAATGGTGAGGAGGTCAAGATACTTAGCAAGTCAGGCGTTGACTGCTTATCATTGCCTTTGGCCCAGCCAACACCATGGCGGAGGTAACAAACATGGAGCAGACTGAACTTTTATTTATGTAAAAAACTAAAAACATTTCAATTTATATTATATTCAATATACAGTGTCAGTCACATACACTGTATGTTGCACTGCAATATACATATATACTGTCATAATATCATACAGTCATCCCCTCTCACCATAAACATCAGCAACAATCTCTAAACTGGGCACATACTTCATACATCTATACTCTCTCTCTCTCTCTCTCTCTCTCTCTCTCTCTCTTTCTCTCTACACATATATACACTCTCTGTACATATATTATTATATGTACACACATATTAAGTGCAGAAAATGTGTGGTATTTAAATTCAACATAATTTGAAAACAGTCACTTGCTGTCCCACCTCTGCAACAAAGGCTTCTATGTCTATGTCCTCATTTTGTCCTTCTTTGATGCATCATCATCACTCAGTTTCCCTTCTTCCATTCTTTCAATCTCAAGCTTGAGGTGCTCCTTCTCATCCAGTAATTTCCTTCTTTGACGGCTTTTTGTTGCTCCTCTCTCTCTTCCCTCTCTTTCTCCTGCTTCTTGAGCTTCCAGTAGAAGACCAGGTTCTTCTCGGGGTAGTTGACCTTGGCCAGCGGCAGCTTGAAGATCTTTTTGGACTCAGTGGTGATCAGGAGGAGGGTCAGAGCTGACAGACAGAAAGGCCAGGTGCAGGCTGTGCCAAACCAAACTGTAAATGACAACCCACATGAACTTTCAGGTCGGGACTTGTGTTTGTCATGAGCCGATACAGGAAGGGCTTTTTTGAGAGAAGTTGTGAACTTACTGTGGAGTAAATATTGTGTGTCAATAAATTTAGACTTAGTTATCAAGTAGTTATAGTTACATCATTGACATGGAATGATATAGCAGGAAGGCACATTTCAAATACAAGCTTTATAAAAGTGATGTCCCAAAGCACTTAGACTTGTGCAGTGGAATACTGGGGCTTAATTCCTGTGCACTGGGGTTGGAACTGGTGAGATTGTGTGTTTAGAAAGCATGATCTGCTTTTCTTCTATGCTCTGGAGGAAGTCACCAAATCAGAACGTCACCAAATATGACATCTACCGAAAGTCCCCAACCACCACCTCCACCCCCCTCCCGGAACACTGAAGACTGCCTTCTACAGAGCGCAGAGCGCACATCCACGGACAGCGTGCCCATCTACAGGTGCTGCTTTGGAAAGCTGCAGACTGACCTGATCCACCAGCTGTGGACATCATCACCAAGGAACAAGGAAGAGAAGGAAGGTGAGCAGCCCCCAATAACACCCCCCCCCCCCCCCCCCCCCAAAAAAAAAAAAAAAAAAAAAAAAAAATATATATATATATATATATATATATATATATATATATATATATATATATATATATATATATATATATATATACTGTATATATATATATATATATATATATATATATATATATATATATATATATATATATATATATATATATATATATATATGTGTGTGTGTGTGTGTGTGTGTGTGTGTGTGTGTGTGTGTGTGTGTGTGTGTGTGTGTCCAAATCAGTCGAATGTCGCACTGCCATTTGTGGAGTTTGATTCTATCAGAAAATATTGATTTATGCTGTTTTGGGGTTTCATCAGATGATAGTAAAATAAAGCCTTGGCTTTCATTCTGTGTAAAGATGATTGTGAAATTCGATGAATCTACTTTTGAAGCTCTTGAAGGTAGAGTGACAAAACTGAAACAAAGCTGACACAGCCTGCTGCTCTCTGTGTTCTCACTCTGACTTCTGCTGCCTCGTGCAGCTCTCACGTTGCCACTTAAACGGGTTTGTAAGTACTAAATGGTAATAATAATATGGTAATAATATGGTAATGGTAATAAAAATAATAAAGGCTTTTTGTTTGAAAAACACAAAAAAAAAAAAAAAAAAAAAAAGTACTAAATGGTAGGTAGGATATATTATAGATTACCCTGCTAGCCGGGCGCCTCTCGCTCATACTGAGCATTAGCGCCCGGGGACCCACTTAGCATTTCCCATCAGACCAGCGCGCCGCTCTCGCGGCTACGTCTTAAAAGATGATTTACCTGAGCCAGAAACTTGAAGTGCTGCTCGGGGATGGAGTGCAGTGCCGCATTTCATGCAATTTGGACTTAGTCATAGTCATAGTGCCACTTACTGGCAACACAAAAAGCAGTTTACTGTATCAAGAACCATTCATCCGATCGACTTCAAACTTGGGGGTGCGTTGCTGGGAACCCCAGACATTTCAGTGGTAAACTTTGTGCAATTTAACCTATAACATCACACCTTTCGCATACCTCCAGGACTGCTGTCCAATCGACTTCTGTATGTCTGTCCTTCACGGATCTCGAGAACTGTTTGTTGGATCGACTTCAAACTTGGGGAATGCACTTAGGGGACCTGACGGGAGTGCAGTGGGGGGGGGGGGGGGGGGCGTCCACGGGGTGTTGAAAGGGGGGAAGGGGCACTGCACTATATATATCTTCTTTATACTATAATTCCAGGACTTTCACTATGTCTGTCCTTTGCGTATCTCGGAAACCGTTTGTTGGATCGACTTCAAACCTTGGGGAGTGCGCTTAGGGGGGACCTGACGGAGTGGAGTGTGTGTGTGTCTGTGTGTGTGTGTGCGGGGGAGGGGGGGGGGGGGGGGGGGGGGTTGTGCCCACAGGGTTGTGCTTTTGGGGGAACGGCACTGCACTAGTAATACATAAATCCACACTGGTTATTTGGCCCAGTGTTATGAAACATATACAGTACACAGGCATACACTCAGTCAGACTGCCCTGAGAAACCCCAATCCCACCCTTCTATGCGTAACCGCATCCCCTAATCTAAAAAACAACAATTATTAACAATTATTCGAACACAAACGCACAATAAAAAACTTGACAAAAACACATAAATACGTGAGTTACAACACATACAATAAACACATCATGAATACATAAGCAAAACACTAAAATAAAAGCAGACAATAACAATAACAATATATGACTTACAATAGCATCTCAGTATGACAACACTCTAACAACACATTGCATTCAGGCGATGTCTCATCACACACATGGTCTATGGGTCAGCTTGGGGGAAAACGTGGTCCACCGAGCGCACTTTTCTAGTTCTATTTGAAATTGCTATTTGGAATTGCTTTTCAAATTGCGATTTCAAAATCGATTTGAAATTGCGATTTGAAAATGGATCTGAAAAAAATTTCAAATCCATTTTTTAATTGTAATTTCAAATCCCAATGCCATTTAGCCATTGCATGACTCTTTTGGCCTTTCCCTGGCAAACTGAGGTGTGCTGAGATGTCTGTTCAGAAAGTGGTTTCCAGTCATAACACACCACCATGCAAATTTACAGCCCACTCCAACCTATAGGTGGTTTCCAGACTTTGTGTGTGTGTGTGTGTGTGTGTGTGTGTGTGTGTGTGTGTGTGTGTGTGTGCGCGCACATCTGAGCAGACGTCTTGTGTTCTGCTCTAGAACCCCCAAACCTGTAGTTTAGAGCCGCAGCACCGTCTTTTCGTGAGTCAGCCCATGAGATATATCGGCGGTTTTACCCCACTCGCACGCCAGCCGTTTAACATTTTGTGGGCGTTCCCAGACATGCGGACTGTCTCTATAGGCTAATTACGGGGTACCACACTGTACTTATAGTATAACTACGGGGTATCAACACTGTAGTTATACTACAAGTATAACTTTGCAAATTGCTATTTGGAATTGCTTTTCAAATTGCGATTTCAAAATCGATTTGAAATTGCGATTTGAAAATGGATCTGAAAAAAAATTCAAATCCATTTTTGAAATTGTATAATTTCAAATCCCAATGCCATTACCCATTGCATGCCTCTTTTGGCCTTGGCCTGGCAAACTGAGGTGTACTGAGATGTCTGTTCAGAAAGTGGTTTCCAGGACCTTATGGCCAGATCATAACACACCAACATGCAAATTTACAGCCCACTCCAACCTAGGGAGGTGGTTTCCAGACTTTGTGTGTGTGTGTGTGTGTGTGTGTGTGTGTGTGTGTGTGTGTGTGTGTGTGTGTGTGTGTGTGTGTGTGTGTGTGTGTGTGTGTGTGTGTGTGTGTGTGTGTGTGTGTGTGTGTGTCCAAATCAGTCGAATGCCGCACTGCCGTTTGTGGAGTCTGATTTGATCAGAGAATATTGATTTATGCTGTTTTGGGGTTTCATCAGATGATAGTAAAATAAAGCCTTGGCTTTCATTCTGTGTAAAGATTATTGTGAAATTTGACTCGCTAAATACACTTTTGAAGCTCTTGAAGGTAGAGTGACAAAACTGAAACAAAGCTGACACAGCCTGCTGCTCTCTGTGTTCTCACTCTGACTTCTGCTGCCTCGTGCAGCTCTCACGTTGCCACTTAAGTTAAACGGGTTTGTAAGTACTAAATGGTAGGTAGGCTATATTATAGATTACCCTGCTAGCCGGGCGCTTCTTGCTCATACTGAGCATTAGCGCCCAGGGACCCACTTAGCATTTCCCATCAGACCAGCGCGCTGCTCTCACGGCTACGTCTTAAAAGATGATTTACCTGAGCCAGAAACTTGAAGTGAAGACCTTGCCTATCCGATGCGCAACATCCTCTTCTAGATAGCGACAGATGACGTCAGAGCGCCGCTCGGACCCGAATGGAGTGCGGTGCCGCATTTCATGCAATTTGGACTTATGCAGTCATAGTGCCACTTACTGGCAACACAAAAAGAGGTTTACTGTATCTCAAGAACCATTCATCCGATCGACTTCCAACTTGGCGGGTGCGTTGCTGGGAACCCCAGAAATTTCAGTGGTAAACTTTGTGCAATAAAACCTATAACATCACAGCTTTCGTGTACCTCCAGGACTGCCTGTCCAATCGACTTCTGTATGTCTGTCCTTCGCGGATCTCGAGAACTGTTTATTGGATCGACTTCAAACTTGGGGAATGCACTTAGGGGGACCCCTGACGGGAGTCATTCCCGGGGAGTGCAGTGGGGGGGGGACGTCCACGGGGTGTTGAAAGGGGGGAAGGGGCACTGCACTATATATATCTTCTTTATACTAGAATTCCAGGACTTTCACTATGTCTGTCCTTTGCGTATCTCGAAAACCGTTTGTTGGATCGACTTCAAACTTGGGGAGTGCGCTTAGGGGGGACCTGACGGAGTGCAGTGTGTGTGTGTGTGTGTGTGCGGGGGGGGGGGGGGGGGGGGGTTGTGCTTTTGGGTGAACGGGCACTGCACTAGTAATACATAAATCCAGACTGGTTATTTGGCCCAGTGTTATGAAAACATATACACAGGCATACACTCAGTCAGACTGCCCTTCAGAAACCCCAATCCCACCCTTCTATGCGTAACCGCATCCCCTAATCTAAAAAACAACAATTATTAACAATTATTCGAACACAAACGCACAATAAAAAACTTGACAAAAACACATAAATACGTGAGTTACAACACATACAATAAACACATCATGAATACATAAGCAAAACACTAAAATAAAAGCAGACATTAACAATAACAATATATGATTTACAATAGCATCTCAGTATGACAACACTCTAACACATTGCATTCAGGCGATGTCTCATCACACACATTGTCTATGGGTCAGCTTGGGGGAAAACGCGGTCCACCGAGCGCACTTTTCTAGTTCTATTTGAAATTGCTATTTGGAATTGCTTTTCAAATTGCGATTTGAAAATGGATTTGAAATTGCGATTCGAAAATGAATCTGAATTTTTTTTCAAATCCATTTTAAAATCGTAATTTCAAATCCCAATGCCATTTAGCCATTGCATGACTCTTTTGGCCTTGGCCTGGCAAACTGAGGTGTACTGAGATGTCTGTTCAGAAAGTGGTTTCCAGGACCTTATGGCCAGATCATAACACACCACCATGCAAATTTACAGCCCACTCCAACCTAGGGAGGTGGTTTCCAGACTTCCAGGGTCCCCAGGAAATAACACATTTATCTTTTGTGCAGCGTGCACCGCACTCTGCAGATATCTGTAGCACTATACAGTATACCACAACCACCACTACTGCAGTCATAACAGGAAACATGAGACATCTTCTCTTTCCCTTCAGACTTTTCCTATGTCAAACCTATGCCCTTGACAATAAGGAGGCATATAATAACCTATGACAACTTCAAATGTTTGTTAAAAAAGCAAGTAATTGATGCTTTTCGTGTCATTTTTTTCTTATTGGAAATGGAAAATCAAGTTATTTATTTGTAGGTGTTACGGCGTTGTGTTGGTGGTACTTGCAGCAACCCATGTTAAGGGCTTACCCAGGGGTGGATACCTTCGGCTTACGTTAACCACTGCACCAAGAGAGCTAGCTCCCTTGGTTGAGCTGATTAACGTGCCTTTATACTGGGGGAGTGAGTTTACCCAACCTACTTGCTACCACTCGGGACTCACAAGGAATCGGCGCTGATTCACTTTGGTTACATAGGCTCCGAATCCTCTTATTTCACTCATTGCATTTGTGCCCTAAAAAAACGTGTAACACTGAAAACCAAATGGCCTTTGCCCCTAAAATGACCAAATTCCAAGCCTGCAGACTCAACTTTGATGACTTGGACTTAGACTCGGGTAATGGGGACTCGACTCAGACTCTTCTTTGGTGACTTGGACTTGGACTCGAACACAGCTGGGGACTTGGATTCGACTCGGACTTGAGAAATAGTGACTAGACTACAATGCAGGGTTTTCTGCTAGTGCATACAATGTCCAGCTGGGTGAAAATAGTAGCCTGCCGGGGATAACTGACATCACATGTCAATTTGCATATGAATAACTACAGTCTCCACTTGCAGCGGAGGAAGGGGGGCTGCACTGTGTATGGGATTGCTGTGATGTGATTAAACAATTTTTGCTATGTTTAAACACGGTGATTGGCCTGAAGGTCCAAACATGGCCTTGCCGGGAAACTAGAGGCCATCTCACGAAGCAACACCTCTGAAACTCAGCACGGTTGTAGCGGTTGCTTCCGTGGTTGGCTGGTCTAACATTGTGGTTAGTGTGACAGTAAGAAAGTAGCCGGCTGGAAATGTTTTAATGTCCGGCAATTTAGCTGACAGCTGTCGCTTATGTAAAACCTTAACACACAAACATTAGTTCTAGCCTATAGGCCTACTCACTGACAATTAGAATTATAGAATAGAAAAGTCTTTTCCAATCTTTGACAGTTTTTTTTTTATATAAATGATACAACAAGAATAATACCGTAACGACCATGCAGGCTCCACTCCGGAGTAGGTCCATCTTGAGTGTGGCTCAGCACGGCTCGGCACAGCATGTTAAAATGTGTATAGGGCTATAGTATAGGAGGATCCTGGCCTTACTGGAATTATATGCATTTGAAAAGATGGGTGAAGTGAAAAATTACCTCATGGCTGCTTTAGTGGGCGTAGGTTAGAGAGCTGCGTGGGCCTGAAATCTCGGCCCGAACCCTCCCCGGCCCGTGACATGCAGGCCCGTGCCCAACCCGGCCCGGATGAGTTATGAAATTAATTGGCCCGAGCCCGTTGCGAGGCCCGAGGCCAATATTACGATACAATGACACATCTCTCCCTCTCTCTCTGTTCTGTGTGCTGCGGCGTGGCCGTCCTGCTCCTGCAGCCTCTCTGCCTGTCTCTCTATTTGACTCTCTCTCTCTCTCTCTGTTGGGAGCTGTCCGCTGTACACGGATGGACACGGCACACACGGCTTGTTTTGTTGTTTTTTTACACACAGCACGCTGACTGAGCGGAAAGCTACATGTCATGACATGAGTATGACTGGCAGACTAACGTCACGTGAGGGTCTGTGTGTGACTGTGTGGCTGGGGGAGTGTCTGTGCACTCCTCCTCTTTGTCTGACTGTGCTCTGCGGTGTAAAATTAAACGAGTAATACAACGTTATTCTATGCCTTCCTGTATGCTATTGTGTGCTGGGGCAGCAGGCTGAAGGCAGCGGATGCCAACAGACTCAACAAACTACTGAAAGTAAGGCCAGGGACATTGTGGGGCCGGAGCTGGGCTCTCGATCTGACAGCGGTGTCGGAGAAGAGAACGCTGTCCAGGCTACGCTCCATCATGAGCAACGACTCGCACCCACTCCACTGCGTGCTAGCCAAACACAGGAGCACGTTCAGTGAGAGGCTGATCCCACCTAGATGCAATACGGAGAGGCACAGGAAATCATTCCTGCCTGTGGCCATTGTACTCTTTAACGCCTCTCTTAAAAGGGCACCTTGGAGACGCTCAGTCTCCCCGAGACTGAGCCAGTTGATAGGTTAACTGTGCCTGGCTGAGCCACGTGTAATGGGCAAGCTGACTTAATATAAGTCCAGTGTGCAATAACTGCAATTTGACACGTATTGTACATCTCTTTATTTTTGCTTACTTTTACTTACTCGACTTTATTTTTGATTTATTCTTGCTTACTTTATTGCATTTTACTACTGTTTATTTTAGGCTATGTGTGTTCTGTGTGCGAGCGCGAGCTACTGTAACCTGTCCCAATTTCCCCCCGGGGATCATTAAAGTCTTTCTGATTCTGATTCTGATTCTATTTAATTATTGAAACGGGCCCGACGCCGGCCCGGACCTATCCACCTTATTTTTGGCGGCCATTTTTGCCTGATCTGTTGATGGGTGCTTCTTCCGGTGTGATCCTCCCCCCAGCCTTGTTGCTGACAGCTTGACACCCGTCTGGGCGAACAAAGCAAATCACTAATCAGGTCCAGCTTGGCAAAAATCTCGTCAATAAATATCCCTTTAAGAGCGCAGTGCATCATGGGTAATCGCCTACTGTGGCTAATATTAGCCGCTAGTTAGTTATCTTACATGGCAGTAAAACGCCACTGAATGACCAAATTGATATAACTTTTAACCATTTCGTGCAAAACCGTTTCCAATCATCAGCGTTGGTTTATAGTTGTTTATAACGTGTTTAAGTTGTTTATAACGTGGCTGGCTATATTTCTAACGTTCTATCTATCTATCTCTCTGCACACTGAGAATACTGGGAGGCGGGCCATAGCATCTCTGTCGATGATTTGATTCGACAGTTCTGGGCACTGGCGTTGGCATTGGCCAATCCTGGCATGTTCCACCCCCAAATCGATTGTCTTCTGGCGCAAAGCGAGTGGCTTCTATGACGGAACAGGCTCTCTGAGCCGCGCACCACTAACGTTATTTTAGAGCAGCGCAGTAAATACAATATTCCTGGAACGCGAGTTTAACGAAAGAGTTACATGTCCTCTGCATTCTACATCAAATAAAGACATTACTGTTTGTTTTATTTGGTATGTTACATACTTATTGGCCAAATTATGTTCAATTCAGCCAGGGTACAAGGGAGTGTAGGCGGCCATCTTTTCAAATCAAGTAGAATACCGTTTTAGGAAATGGCAAGCTGCAACAATAAGTCACATTAAACCGGACCTTGTACCCACAATTATCTTTTACAGTGGGGCATTCAAAAATAAGGTGGATAGAGGGTATGCACACCCACTGGAACACGCCCCCTCAATCGGGAATGAGTGTCAAAATGAGTGTCAAGTTCCTCCCTGAGCAGCAGGTGTCAGTTATCTAGGCTGATTACTGCATTCAAGCTCAGTCTTGCTGTGACTCAGTGGGCGTGACCCCACAGTGACTTCTGCCTCTGTGACATCACATGCATACCCTCTATTAATTAAAGAAAAAAGAAAAGAAAAAAAGCCCGGCCCCGGCCCGTATTGGGGGCCCCTTGGGCTTGCAGCTCTCTAGCGTAGGTGGAGATCATGTATTTTATCATTAAAATAAATGTCAAACCTTTATGCCAGAATGCATTTGCCATAGGGATTTGTATATACTGTAACCTTGCCTTCTCTGCTCTCTTTCAGGGACTGGGATGAGGTGAAACACTCAAGAGTCAAAGAGAAAAAAGGAGTAAAAAAAAACATTTCAAGATAAAAAATAAAATTAAAAAAAAGAAGAAGAAACGATGGAACATAAAAAGCTTCCTTCTGTGGATGAGTCATCCACACACAGCTTGCAAGGCCATTCTCACTCCCATACTTCCTTGCCTGCTCCTTTCCTCCTTTCTCCCCGCGTTGGGGTCCCAGCTGTTGGGGCCCTGTTTACACCTGCTATTGCTGTTGATGAAAATGAGGAAACCTACAGGTGGCACTGCACCTCCCCAGGCCTGTACCAGTGCCGTGTGACAGGTCTAGTGTTTAAAATGAAGGGAAAAGGGGACGTGGATTACAGGATTATCCCATGGAACCAGAGGCTGGCCCAGGATCACAAGAAGCCTGCAGGACCGCTGTTTGACATCAAATGTCACCAGCAGTCTGTCTGTCAACTTCATCTCCCACACTGTGAGATCCACTCTACAGGTGGATGTGAATCCTTGTCAGTTGCCCATGTGACAGACGAGGGCACTGAGATCATCCCTCCCCACGAGATAACAAAAACTTATGTTGTTATAAACATCACTGGATTTTCTGGTTACGGCCTTGTTACGGGATTTTTACGGTGGTTATCTGGTTACGGCTCGCCCCCTCACCCGATCAAGGCGTTGGTGTTGCTATTCTACAACCAGATCAGCTCTATGCTCAATGTGTTGTTGCTTCCTGCAAACATTGTGATCCAGGACGTGGTGCACAAAAGGAAGGAGTTAGTTGGAGATGAGATGTACATAGAGACATCCTTAACTGAACTCCATCCAGAGCAGTTGTACACACTGTACACTTCGCCTGAAGATGCCTTAATTCTAATACAACCAGAAAATGCAAAATTTTATGTGAGTGAATCCTACACCAACTACATCTCCACGTTCCAGGTGATTTTAAGAAGAATCATTGACGATATCAATCTCCTTCTGAAAGACCGCAACGATTCACAGTGTATAATATGGAAATGTGAAGTTCATCTTTCACCAGTAAGAAATCATCAGGGGGAGCGAGGGGCAGAGCGGCAGTACGATGATGAACCAGACCGTCATCAGCAACCCACTGGAGGAGGAGGGGCCACAGCCTTAAGAAATACTCAGGTTCAGAGTCACTCTTCAAACAAGAGGCTGTTGTTAAGCATACGGAGACAATTCATCGACAAGGTATCAGGACCTGTGCTCGATAGCCTGCTGGACAAGCTTTATGAGAAAGGGGTGATAAGTGATGCTGAGAGGGAGGAAGCAGCTACAGAGCAACAGAGAAGAGACAAGGCTCGTTTAGTCATCGACACAGTGAGGAGGAAAGGGGAAACTGCATGTACAGAGATGATGGCAATTTTCTGTGAAGAAGACCGCCACCTCTATATTGATCTGAGTCTGACAAAGGACAAATTACAAATTTCAAGAAAGAGAAAGCGAGGAGAAGAAGAGCAGCACTCTCTTCTTTCTTTGCACTTAGATAACGATGGTGAACCAGAGCATCATCAGCCACCCACTGGAGGAGGAGGGGCCACAGCCGTAAGAGATCCCCAGGTTCAGAGTCTCTCCTCAATCGAGGGTCTGTGGAACTTGGGTCGCATACGGTCACCATTCATCGAAAGGATATCAGGACCAAACCTCGACAGTTTGCTGGACAGGCTTTATGCCAAAGGACAAATAAGTTACAATGACATGGAGAAAGCATTTAAAGAGAAACTGAGAAGAGCCAAGGCTCGTTTTGTCATTGACACAGTGAGGAGGAAAGGGGAAACTGCAAGTACAGAGATGTTGGCGATTTTCTGTGAAGTAGACCTCCCATTATATATTGATCTGGTGGTTAGAGGGAATCTAATTTGAGGGGGAATTTAGGAATTTAGCCAACAGAACACAATGTGTCCTATTTGGAGTGTCCAGTGGGCGTTCCCCAAGGGTCGGTCCTTGGACCACTCCTTTTCTCATTATTTATTAATAACTTGCCATATTTCTGCTCAAATCTGCACTCCCAGATGTATGCGGATGATGCAGTAATTTTAACCCCTGCCAAAAACATCGCGGAGGCCTCTCGCCTCCTAACATCCGCTGCATCTGAGGTACAGAATTGGCTTTCCAAATCCTGCCTTTTGCTAAACACCAAGAAAACGGTTTGCATGATGTTCACCAAACGTCCTCATGCAGCAACCCGCTCAAATGTTTTTTTCAATGATGTTGAACTGGAATTAGTATCAGAATTTAAATATCTAGGTGTGATATTAGACCCCACACTGACCTTTAAGAACCAGGTTAAAAAGGTTGCTAACTCGGTAAAATTCAACCTGCTCAACTTCAAACACATTTGACACAGCATGTCTGTAGGTTCTGCCAGGACATTCTTACATGCTATGATATTTTCTCACCTGGACTACTGTGTGACCAGCTGGTCTCTCACATGCACATCCACACTCAAACCACTTGAGTCACTCTATAAGAGAGCACTAAAATTATTTGATAAAAAACCCCGTTCCTACCACTATTGTAACATCCTGGTCAAACACAACTTACTAAGTTTCAATAACTTAATTTCCTTTAAATATGCATGCAGCGTTTTCAAGGTACTAAATGGCCTTGCCCCTCCCCCACTAAATGAGTACATCAATCAGAGACCTGTATCTGGATCCACAACCAGAACCAGAGCCTCAATTAGAGGTGATTGTGTTATCCCATACAGGCGCACCACCTTTGGCCAGACAGTTCTGTCTGTCAAGGGTGGCAAACTCTGGAACACAATTCCGTCGGCCATAAGGGAATGCCCAACACTAGGCATGTTTAAGGGTCAAGTGAAGAGATGGCTGAAGTCCACTCATCTATGTACTCATCACTAGGGAATAGAACAGTATCTTTAGAATACAGCCCGCAAATAAGCATGTAGTTATAGTCTAACTACAGGGTTTAAGGAGTGAATTAATACTTTAACTAGAGGGTAACAAGATCTGTACTTATAGTCTAACTACGGGGTTTAAGGAGTGTAGTTATAGTATAACAACGGGGTTTAAGGAGTGTAGTTATGGTATAACAACGGGGTTTAAGGAGTGTAGTTATGGTATAACAAGGGGGTTTAAGGAGTGTAGTTATAGTCTAACTACGGGGTTTAAGGAGTGTAGTTATAGTATAACAACGGGTTTTAAGGAGTGTAGTTATAGTCTAACTACGGGGTTTAAGGAGTGAAAAAATACTTTAACTAGAGGGTAACAAGATCTGTACTTATAGTCTAACTACGGGGTCGCGGGCTGTATTATGAAGCAGGGGACAAATGTTTGTACTTATAGGCTAATTAAGGGGTACCACACTGTACTTACAGGGTAACTACGGGGTTTAAGGAGTGTAGTTATAGTATAACAACGGGGTTTAAGGAGTGTAGTTATAGTATAACAGCGCGGTTTAAGGAGTGTAGTTAGAGTATAACAACAGGGTTTAAGGAGTGTAGTTAGAGTATAACAACGGGATTTAAGGAGTGTAGTTAGAGTATAACAACAGGGTTTAAGGAGTGTAGTTATAGTATAACAACGGGGTTTAAGGAGTGTAGTTAGAGTATAACTACGGGGTTTAAGCAGTGTAGTTATAGTATAACAACGGGGTTTAAGGAGTGTAGTTATACTCTAACTACACTCCTTAAATTCTGTTGTTATACTCTAACTACACTCCTTAAACCCTGTTGTTATACTCTAACTACACTCCTTAAACCCCGTAGTTAGACTATAAGTACAGATCTTGTTACCCTCTAGTTAAAGTATTAATTCACTCCTTAAACCCCGTAGTTAGACTATAACTACAGCCCTAAACCCCGTTGTTATACTATAACTACATGCTTATTTGCGGGCTGTATTCTAAAGCGTTACCGTATCTTTATACTGTATGGATATGTGTGTTGCATCTTTTGTCATATGTTACTTTTTACCCCTACCAGGACTCTAAGCCTGTATCATCTGGCAGGGGGACTAACAATGGAAATCAGTCCTGTGACTGCAATTGTCGTGCATTTACTTTTTTTTTTTAAATGTTCATTAATGTACACCTGTCCCCTATCGAACAAATAAACGAATTGAATTGAATTGAATCTATTGGATTAGTGTGGCAGCTCGTTATTCAGACAATGAAAAGATCACTGGTCCCCCAGTGGGCATTACAATAATATTCATGAAATGAACGAGACCTGTATGATACCTATTGCACCGGGAGAGGACATGAGGAGTTTTATCCTGATGACAGAGTGCTTAGAGACCAAGCAGGTGACCCTCATGTGTGCACTTCAGACAGCAGAAGACAAGGCCAGGTCACCACTGACTAGCTAATTACATGCAACAAATATCACCTAGCCTAGTTTTTACATTTATTCCCAAAAAGACAATATTCCAACGAAGATGTTTCAATGACTAATGAACTGAATATTCCACTAATATTCCCCTTTACTGTACCTGTACATGCAGCCGTGACTCCATCAGCCTACTGTAATGTAAAACATCCTCATGACAGGTAAACTATTGAAGTTAAATGGACAATAATCATAAATTAATAAATTGTTTCTTTCCAAACTAATATAATGAAACCGGGACGTCTTCTCACTCGAGTCAAACCACTATACTGTAGGACTATATTATCATGTGTGGTCTCACACCTAGCAGGTCAGTCTAACACATTATATCAAGACAGTTTTTTGTTTTGTTTTTTGTTTTACAAATGTTTGTTTCAAAACTTAAGTTCAAAACTTAAATGGTCCAATTTATAGGATTATTATATACTCATTTATACTTGATTTTAATGTTTTTTTCCTTTGTTTTGGCAGCATCTTTGAGTTCTTGAAAAGTGCTATAGACGGTTTTAACTTGACAACCTAAACATTCTAAATTGCTCCTAGCTTGCTTCCTGTTGCAGTGTTGGCTAATACAATAGCTGGCAGGAAATAAGCTATGTTTCAAAATGTTCCCTATAGCAACAGAATTCCATGAAAACCGTCTATATAAAGTTTCATTTATTAATATTATTATTATTATTATTATTTAGGGGTCCAAGCACGAAGTGCGTGGATCCCTATTGTATCTGTTCCGTTTATTATTATTCTCCGCTAAAACAGTATGCACGTCAAAAACGGTAAGGGGTACAGTAGCCAGACTTTGCACATAG
Source organism: Poromitra crassiceps (assembly GCF_964638095.1). Lineage (NCBI taxonomy): Eukaryota > Metazoa > Chordata > Actinopteri > Beryciformes > Melamphaidae > Poromitra > Poromitra crassiceps. The sequence continues at coordinate 12,959,381 of NC_139645.1, read as the reverse complement.
GTTGGAAATGTGCCCCAGTAGTGGGGCACATTTCCAACCTATGTGCAAAGTCTGGCTACTGTACCCCTTACGGTTTTTGCCGTGCATACTGTTTTAACGGAGAATAAAAAAAAGAATAATAATAAACGGAACAGATACAATAGGGATCCACGCACTTCGTGCTTGGACCCCTAATAAACGGAACAGATACAATAGGGATCCACGCACTTCGTGCTTGGACCCCTAATAATAATATAGCCGCAAGCGGCGATGCGGGGTCCAAGCTTCCGGTGACTTGGGGGGTGTATGTCAGATGATATAGACACTGAATTGCACATTTAGTCAGAGTTGGTATGTGCACAAGTGTACAAAGTTTGGTTGAGATTTGGTGACCTGACCGGGTTCAAGCAGTAGTAGCAGTAGTAATAGTAGTGTTAGTGTATATGTGTGTAAGTGTGTATATGTGTGTGTGTATATATGTGTGTGTATATGTGTGAGTATATGTGTGTGTGTGTGTGTGTGTGTGTGTGTGTGTGTGTGTGTATGTGTATATGTGTGTGTGTGTGTGTGTGTGTGTGTGTGTGTGTGTGTGTGTGGCGTGTGTGTGTGTGTGTATAGGTGTATATGTGTGTGCATGTGTGTGTGTGTGTGTGTGTGTGTGTGTGCATGTGTGCATGTGTGTGTGTGTGTGTGTGTGTGCGCGATGTTATGTAGAGGAAGGATGACATCATAGATGACATCATAGATGACATCATAGATGACATCATCAGTGATGTCACAAGACTGTCATCGGTGATGACATAGTGTCAAAGTTTAAACATTTATCATTTCAAGACGGTTTCACGTATCCAAATTCTTTGTAAGTCTTTAGATCAGGGAAGTCCAGAGATGACACAGAAAAAGTTTGGGCTCATTCGGGCAAATGGCCTAGGACGAGTTCGTTTATCAAAAGTTTAAACATTTATCATTTCAAGACGGTTTCACGTATCCAAATTCTTTCTAAGTTTTTAAATCAGGGAAGTCCAGAGATGACACACAAAAAGTTTGGGCTCATTCGGGCAAATGGCCTAGGACGAGTTCATTTTTTTTTTTTTTTAGAAAGTACAAGATGGCGGAAAATCTAGCAGACTTAAATGGGCGTGGTCTATATGGATAGATGCGCATTGATCCAGGGAATCCAGCAGATGTGGAATTTTGATTCTACGCCTCACGGTTCAACAGTTATGGGCCAATACGTGAAATGGTCTGTTATAGCGCCACCATCTGGTCAATATGGGTAATTTTTTGTCTCTGACTACTCAGAGACAAAAAATTAGCCATATTGGCCAGATGGTGGCGCTATAACAGACCATTTCGCGTTATGGTCCATATCTTCTGAACCGTGAGGCGTAGAATCAAAATTCCACTTCGGCTGTATTCCCTGGATCAATACGCATCTATCCATATAGGCCACGCCCATTTGCGTGTGCCTAGATGTTCCGCCATCTTGGACTTTCTCAAAAAAAAAAAAAACGAACTCGTCCTAGGCCATTTGCCCGAATGAGCCCAAACTTTTTGTGTGTCATCTCTGGACTTCCCTGATTAAAAAACTTAGAAAGAATTTGGATACGTGAAACCGTCTTGAAATGATAAATGTTTAAACTTTTGTGTATTTACTTTTGTTCTTTTCCTGCCCTAAAAGTGTGTGGATCTCAGAAACCATACACCCCCCATCACCCAAACTTTCCACACAGGTTCACGACATCACCCACTACTCAGAGTAAAAAAATTACACCAATCCACCAGATGGTGGCGCTATAACAGCCAATTTCACGTTTGTCGGTCCATAACTTCTGAACTGCGAGCTGTAGAATCAAAATTCCACATCTACTGGTTTCCCTGGAGCATCATGTATCTAACCCACTAGGCCACGCCCATTTCTGTGTGGTAGATTTTCCGCCATTTTGAATTTTATCAAAAACCTACTTTTGCGAGCTCCTCCTAGACCGTTTGGCCAAATCACACGAAACTTTTTCTGGGTTATCTATGGACTACCCCGACCTAAGGTTATTAAAGGGTTTTGGATACGTGAAACCGTTTTGAAATGATAAATCTCGAAACTTTTAATGAAACACACGCCAACACTAAATTGCCCACAACTCATTAACCGGTCAATTACAACTACTGCTGCTACTACTGCTACCACTCCCACTACTACCAACACTACTACTACTACTATTACTACTTCTGCTACTATTACTACTACTACTACTACTACTACTACTACTACTGGAAGTTGGAATGTAGCATTTTGGGTGGGGTTAATGTGTTTTGGGGTTCTGCATCTGCTGTAACATAATACACAGTTGGTTTAGATGTCACACAGTAATGCCCGATCCACAAAGACTTGACACCCACGTTTGAATAAAAACAAGTTTATGCCATAATAAGGTTACATCCGTGCCTCGTCATTGCTGTGGAAGGATGGTGTAGGGGTAAAGTAGCAGACCCCAAAGCTGGAGGTCCTGGGTTCAAACCACGGCCAGGTAACTGTTTTATTTTTTGAAAATGTAGAATAAAGGTTAATCTGGATATAATTATGTATAACGCTGCTGAATACACACTGTGTACATAGCAGAATAACTGAATATGCCTATTCATGGTAATGTCATATTTCGACGTCATCTTGACATTCCTGTGTAGATGTCTAAATGATCCTCAAATCGGCTGTGATTTGGCCTAGTCCTGGACGTCACTGAAAGATGATATCAGAACATCATCATGATGTAATTGTGTTTGCTGGGAGCCTTCTTTCAGATGAGAGAGGAAAAACATTCCAATACATTATTGTGTCTTCACATGTGAAAGGTCCAAAAAGAGAATTCAATCTGAATTATCCTTGTCACTCATGTGCTCATTGTAACAGCACAACCCACACCAATTAGTTCAAATACCTCCATTCAGGGCATACTTTTAATGTAAAGTGGTGCATTATGTGTGTAATACAAAAATGTCCTTAATGGTAAATGGACTGCATGACAAGCTGCCATGCAGGGTGCTGGCTATAGTCACCAAAAGCAATTTCAGGGATAAACCCCATCAACCTTCTGTAGTGGACGCCACTACGCCCTATGGTTTGATGTGTGTGTGGGAAAGACACAATGACAACTGAAAATTCTGATTTCAGAACACAAAAGCTCCATCATGAGACA
>NC_139645.1:12901211-12943711 GCF_964638095.1 Poromitra crassiceps | reverse complement strand
TTGCCAGCCGGGCCCAGTGGCCTGGCCTGCAAAAAAAAAAAAAAAAAATTGATGTGCCCCCCTGACGAGTGGGCCCGTGGCGGCCGCACCCTCTGCCCCACTGCTGGTATGATTACAGTATTTTATTTTTCACTGCAAGAAAATCTAGCCTACTATTAAGAAATAGCCTGTGAGAACTGTCAATTGCTTGAGTCTCACAGACAATGCGAGAGTTGGCAGAATTCTAACCTATTACTTTTGGGCATGTCACACAGCTGTTCACTTTACATTGATTTAAATGTGTCGCACATGTAAACACCAGATCGTATTAATCACCTCCCATGTAAACACTTGCCCCGAAATCTTCAAAGCGATTGATTTCAATCAGATCAAAAGTGTGCATGTAAATGCAGCTAGTGAGTAATACATGTTTCAGGTCAGGTGCAATGTTATAATACACATGAGTCATGACATTCTGATTATCGCACCAAATCCCCCCTTTTTTAACCTCTAATGTAATGTAATTTTTGGTTTTATATGTTGCAAAATGTATTCAGTACCCACTATTTTGTTTGTTTTACAGGTTGGAATTATATCATTTAATTTAGCCTGAAGATGGCAATTTTGGATCCAACTATTGGAAACCATTTTGGTACCTGATTTTCTGCCATATTATGGAATATAAGTATTAGATAGTCCTGGTATTTAATATTAAGAAGATATATGAATAGAGTCAGAGGAGATTAGTATCACTTGGTTCCTTTCATGCCATTGTCTATTGTGTTTATAGTTTGATAGATCAAAGATGAGTTTAATGTTACACTCCAGATCAGTAGGTGGCAGTACTCCCACCAAAAGAAGGAGAAGAGGACTTAGTGTCATGTGACATCGTTACAAGCAGACTTGCTCAGGAAGCACAAAGGTGAGGCAGCTCGAATGTGTTACACAATAAGTTATTTCCTTAAAGGAATCTTTTGGTCTATGGAATGTGTAACTTGTACTGCAATGTTGTTGTCCAAAGTTTTGAACTGATAAAGCATGATGATGAACATAGTGCTATATATGCAACTAGATGATGTAAACTATATCTTGTATGTAATGTTTACCTGCTGAAACATAAAATGGATTATTTTTATTTGGATGTTATTGATTTTGTAAATGTCTAAATACAATCAATGTACTCTTAGTATTGGCATTATATGATATGAGGTCACACAAATTGCAACAAAAAAATATCTTTCCACTGTCCTGGTCCTATCCTTCACAGGCCTGCTGTTAGGGTCATTACACACACACACACACACACACACACACACACACACACACACACACACACACACACACACACACACACACACACACACACACACACACACACACACACAACACACACACACGCACACACATATACTAAAATGGCTACCACGGCTGTACTTCATCTCCCAGAGTGCTTCACTCACTCACTTGTGGAGGGCTTTGTACCAGGTGCACTGAATCACTGATAAATGGAGATGGTGCAAGACAGTTGCAGTATACAGGGAAAGTTTTTTAACATCGAATTCAACTTATCTTTTCTTGTGTGTTTAATTAAAGCCAACTACGATGTTAAGAGTTTTGGCCTTAAAGTGACACTCCACCGAAAAACAATGCTGATTTATTTTGCACATCTCACACATCCGAACAGTTTTGCAGGCATTCATTTAGTTTGACAGTTATTGAGTTGATTTGTGAAAGGTATAGTTTGGTTTATTTGAAGTGGGGTCCTATGCGGTACTTGCATGCAGTCGGTGTACTGGGTAAAGCACTCTGGATGCATCACACACAGAGATAGAACTGTACTCTAACCACAACAGGCACAGAGAGCTGTCTGCTGAGTGAAGTTGACCATGAGCAAAAACATAGAAAAAACAAAAATACATAGAATGCTTCCATACTGCTCACCTGGTGTAATCAAACTCTCCACAAGCCCTGAGATGCCAAGTTGACTTGAAAATGTCATTTACACCCTGATTCTAGCTTAAATGTTCACTGTAGCAAGGTTGTACCTTAGTTGGTGTAATTCAGCCGCTAGCTCCAGTGCACATTGCCAAAAGTGGTGCCCCTTTGCACTTATCAAGTCTGACTAAATGTGCACTATTTAGGTGTCTGTCACATTTAACCCCCAGGTCACTTGGTGCACTTGTTCACATATCTCTGACTAAATGTGCACTATTTGGTATATCTGATGTATAACCCCCAAGTCCCCAGAAGCTTGGACCCCATGCGCGCGCGCGTGTGCACACACACACACACACACACGCACACACGCACACACACACACACACACACACACACACACACACACACACACACACTATATCTATATATATATATATATAGGCTATATGTGACAGTCCATATAGGCCTATCTTCCATTATTCACGTTTTAGGATACCGGTATGATTACAGTATTTTATTTTTCACTGCAAGAAAATCTAGCCTACTTGAAGAGTGAGAAGAAATAGCCTGTGAGAACTGTCAATTGCTTGAGTCTCACAGACAATGCGAGAGTTGGCAGAATTCTAACCTATTACTTTTGGGCATGTCACACAGCTGTTCACTTTACATTGATTTAAATGTGTCGCACATGTAAACACCAGATCGTATTAATCACCTCCCATGTAAACACTTGCCCCGAAATCTTCAAAGCGATTGATTTCAATCAGATCAAAAGTGTGCATGCAGCTAGTGAGTAATACATGTTTCAGGTCAGGTGCAATGTTATAATACACATGAGTCATGACATTCTGATTATCGCACCAAATCCCCCCTTTTTTAACTTCCAATGTAATGTCATTTTTTGTTTTATATGTTGCAAAATGTATTCAGTACCCACTATTTTGTTTGTTTTACAGGTTGGAATTATATCATTTAATTTAGCCTGAAGATGGCAATTTTGGATCCAACTATTGGAAACCATTTTGGTACCTGATTTTCTGCCATATTATGGAATATAAGTAGTAGATAGTCCTGGTATTTAATATTAAGAAGATATATGATTAGAGTCAGAGGAGATTAGTATCACTTGGTTCCTTTCATGCCATTGTCTATTGTGTTTATAGTTTGATAGATCAAAGATGAGTTTAATGTTACACTCCAGATCAGTAGGTGGCAGTACTGCACCCAAAAGCTAACTGTCAACCAATACCCCCCCCCCCCCCCAAAAGAAGAAGAAGAGGACTTAGTGTCATGTGACATCGTTAGAAGCAGACTTGCTCAGGAAGCATAAAGGTGAGGCTGCTCAAATGTGTTGCACAATAAGTTATTTCCTTAAAGGAATCCTTTGGTCTATGGAATGTGTAACTTGTACTGCAATGTTCTCGTCCAAAGTTTTGGACTGAAAAAGCATGATGATGAACATAGTGCTATATATGCAACTAGATGATGTAAACTATATCTTGGGAGTGCTGAGCTAATGCTATTAGGTCAGCTAGTTACAAAACATGGTACAACACAATTCATGCAATGGAATGAAGTGAACAGCATCAATCTGCATGTCCTTTAGTATACTACTACTCCTAATATGTAATGTATACCTGCTGAAACATAAAATGGATTATTCTAATTTGGATGTTCTTGATTTTGTAAATGTCTAAATACAATCAATGTACTCTTAGTATTGGCATTATATGATATGAGGTCACACAAATTGTAACAAAAAAATATCTTTCCACTGTCCTGGTCCTATCCTTCACAGGCCTGCTGTTAGGGTCATTAGGGTGATTGGGGGCACCTGGGCCCAGTGCACTCATTGGGCTCAAGATCATCTTCAGATCTTGCAGTTTCTCTCCTCACAAATCTGTTCATTTGTTTCATATATTAACTAGTTAATTTCTTTATTTATATTATTATTGTAACTTTTACTTTGGTCTATGACTCCACTCATATGTTACAATCATAGACTATATAAACATATGGAAGTAGTAAGAAAGAAATGAGGGGAGTCATATACCAAAGTTTTGCAGGCATTCATTTAGTTTGACACTTATTGAGTTGATTTGTGAAAGGTATAGTTTGGTTTATTTGAAGTGGGGTACTATGTACTTGTAATGTCTAAACTTTTAATGCCACCTGCTCTGACCCCCCTGACTGAATGCGCTATACTAAATGTGTTTGCAGTCATGATAGCCCCCTGTTTGACTTCATTGAGAGCTGCAGTACAAGAATGAAATGCTGGTGTATGAAGACACCTCCCATCATCCACATCCCCAACTGTACTGCAAATGAGCAGTCCCTTGAAATCTCTGCTACAGTAGGTATTGTTGACTGAACACATATACCTTATGTCTTTAATTAGTTTTGGTATTGAATAAAGTGCCTTCCCAACAATAACTTCCCTGATCTTTTCATTGACATAAGATATAATATACAATTAGACCCTGACTAGATATGTGAAAATGTTTGCTGGAATGTTGTCACTCTCATTTTCTTTTGAATTGATAATCAAGGTCATTTATATGTGCTGTAACTTCAAGTGGTGATTTGCATTGATCATTGGTTAGATTTGAACATGCAGAGGACAGGGCAGCTGATGATCCCCATGTGTAATGGAGCAGCTGTGTTGCTGGAGTGCTGGTAATGGGGATATTGCATGCAGGTGTGTGTGCCATCACTGATAGGCTAAGCATTATTTTGAAGACAATCTCATGAAGCCTTGGTACGATTCAGACACTGCGTATATAGTAGTTGGATGTTGTTACGCTATACCATGAACAGGGCAAAGTATATGTTTTGTCAGATTATTTGGAAGAATGTCAATTTACCTATTTTACGCAGAGTATTTTATTTTGTAAACGGCTGTTTTTGTCGCACGTTGGCCAACTTGGTACTTCCTCTTGTTCTTGGACTTTCCCTGGGAAAGGTACACACTATTCTGCTCTCTGTATTTTCAATGTTTTTGGTTGTAAATATAACGTTAACTTAGTGAGGAACACTCCTAAAGTCATTGTATCTACACTGGTATGTTTTAGGTTTGCAATTTTATTTCGTTTCATGCATACATCTAAGTAGAAGAGAAGTGTGTTGAAGCTGTTGTAAGTCACATGGACGCCATGAATCTCGTCATATTAGAGCGTCACGTTACTTTCGAGAAAATCGCGCTAGCCACTAGTATGAGACAGATAGTGATTTCACTGTTATGTTACACAGATGCTGTGAGAGACCATTGTGACTGACTGAACTTCTGAATGTGCTTTTCTCATTGTCAATACAGAAACATCCTATGTCACGTACATGGTTGCGTGTTGCAGAAAAACAGCCATAAACACATTCATTGCGATAGCTGAGTGCCATGCTGTGAATTCTCCTCAGCAGGGAGTCTTTTGTGAAGAACTATGTTAACTATAAAGTCTGCTAGTGCCATGCTAAGTTGGATGCATTCATATTGTTTAAATACAGGTGCTAGTAGGCTGTTGGCAAGTAATTAGCTACAGAAAAAATTAGCAGGACTCCCTTGTGTTTTCCCAATACAAACTCAATTGAAATACTAATGTGTTGATTAAAACATCAAATGCTACCATGGTTCATGCACATTACCCAAGTGTTGTTGGGTAGCTGTGGTAGTCACTTGTTGGAGTGAATGTTTGAGGTTAATTTTTTGTGCATTTGTGTTGTCAGTAAATAAGGTATTAGCTGCAATGTGCTTAATCACTTGTACCATAGGCCTACAGCTTATGCAGATCATTTGCATCACGTGTACTATAGGCCTATGATACGTAAGATTAAGCACATTGCAGCTAATGCCTCAGTTGTTTAAGAGTTACTATATAACTCGGGTCCTCAGACCTTATTTTATGAAGTGAAATTCCCATTCAAAAACTTCAAAATTTTCCACCCAAGAAATTGTAACACCTGTTTTCACTTATATTTATTCAAAAAGTGTCGAGTAACAAGTGTAATTTGTCCATATTCAAGCTTATTGTTCACAGCAGCCATTTTTTGTGTAAATGAAAAAAGTAGCATAGATACACCTAAATACTAATTAAGGTTTCCAACTTTCAGTCCATTTATTATTGAGTTGGCTTACTCTTAATCAAACTCCAATTTTAAACACAAAATGGCAGCTGCAAAAAAAGCCCATTGACAGAGTAATCCATTAATCTCTGCTCTTGCCCCAATTATACACAGCTGACCTCAATCAGGACTTAATCAGTAGCAACTTGCATGGTGCTCTTTAAGCTTCAGTTGATAATTGTTTCAAAGTTGACCTATTCTGTTAACTTCTTTTTTGTACATTTTAAAACTAAAGTAAGTTTTACCTTGACTTTACTGTTAAGCTATTGTTAATGAGTTTAATGAACAATTAGATTAAATTATTGTAGTACAGATTTTTTTTCTGTTTGACACTTTTTACATTCACATGTTAATTATGTATGATTTAATATGTTCCATCTTTGCATATAAATTGCAACACATTCATGAACTTTAATTTAATTTGCAAATCACATTAGAAAACTTTAGAATAACATAAACTAACCATGCCTTTTGCCCACATTTCAGAATTTTTCAATAATGACCAATCCAGCCAAAAAACAAAAAGGGACCTGTGTAGCTACATACACAAAGTTAAATAAACCACCAGAGATCCTCCTTCAAAAATGCCTAAAATAACAAGTATGTATTTTACATTCTGTCTATTTTTCACATTTGTACTTGCCCCTCTGTTAACCAATGTCTATATTTGATCTCATCCACCTATCAATTACATCATATAGCCATCTTCTTTTGCCAACAACCACCTTGCTTTGCTTCACCTGTATCATTGCCTTCCTCAAATGAACTATGTTACCTTTTACCTCCATTTCAGTTGTTATAAAATGGCAAATCCACCAAAAATTGGAAGTGCATGGATTCATCCATGAAGTCAGATCAAACATTTCATACCACCTTCATAACCACCCAATATAACAGTAAGTATTTTACATTCCTAGTAGGGATGCTTGTTAATTATCAGACTGATAAATTATTGCTTGATATGGTCATTTTGCATTTATTATTCCAATAATGGACTTTTTTTCTGTTAAATAACAGCTGACTTGGTTTTGCATTGGAAATGGAGCTAGAGAGCTCAACAGGCACGTGACTTTTTTGCCCCAGAAGTAAGTTCTGCATTCGTTTTCTCCATAGACATTTTGATATATATATACAATGAATTTTAAGGGTCAAACTAAGCCAACAAATCTTCCAAAGAATCCTGAGTGATCATAAAACACTAAGTAAAAACAACAGGGGGAAAAATCCTGATCTTTTTCCCATTGTAGTTTTTTGTTTTCGCAGTCGAGCTGAACCCAAAAATTACTTTTCTTTTCTTTTAGTTCAAATACTGGTTCCCGTTCACTTCGACATTAAATATTATTGCCTGTACCTTTTACACAAAACATAATTTCCTGTAGCCACAAAACAATCTAATTTTCACTTGTGTTACTCCAGATTTTCTAAAGTCAACCTATATGCAAATAGTGTCATGTCAATGTGAAGTTATAAAAGCTAAACATACTACTTCCTATGACTAATTTGTCTGTTTATGCCATGCTCTTCCACAGATCAACATCACTTGCAAAGTAATCAAACTGGTAAAACCCACAACTGAAGCAACAACCTGAGCCGGCACCACCATGAATACAACAACCTTCCTCCTCATTGACGCAACTGGAACCATTGACCTAGCTGTGTGGGGGTACTGTAAACCTGACATTGACGACTGGTACCACCTGACCAACCTATCCATACATGCATACAAACCATTGAAACCAATACATATCTGACAACCACCCCAACCACAACATCAACACCCACCACTGCACTTGAATCATACACAGAACCACCACCACCCACCACTCAAAGCATCTATGGTGAAGTCTCTTCTGCCACCGTCACAAACAAGTACTTCTGTTTTTGGCACCTATCACTACTGTAAACTTTGACTCACTCACATACAAATGTCACAAATGGAATCAACGCCATAAAACAGAAACCGCAAAACACATATCCAATTCTCTCCGTCCATCAATAACCAGGAAACATCATACACCATCCCACTCGCACTTATCACACCACTGCTTACAAAATCACCAACTCAAATGACTACAGACGAAATGGAAGAAGCTATCCTCATGCTCAATCACATCTGAGTTGACATAATAGACAAATCATAGCCCTGACTCAGACTTGACTCCAAGACTCGACAGTCCCTCCACACAGTCCAGAAACCCTGACTCAGCCCCACACAAGGACAAAATGGATTGATATATTTCTTTTTACTATTATTTGCAATAAAAACTTATTGTTTGAATCATATATCTGCCTCCTTTGCTGTCTTTTGTCCCAGTTTTTTATGCATTATATCCTAACTCCTTTAGTCAACCTTGAGCTTACACTTTTATTGCCAACTTGTAGATGTCCACTGTGCCCAAGCTTACCCTTTTAAAACATCTGAATAACAGACAAGTAACTTGTTAACTGATAACCTATTAAGCCACTAACAGTTTGACTTAAAGGGTGATTTACACAACCTGAATATTAATCTTGTTATACCTATACCGAGACACTATGAATGTACCATGTGGAGTATCTAGTAATAGTTAGGATTTTACATTAATTTCAAGACAAATGGTTCAAATTCTGGCCTTGTGCTTATGCAGACCAGATTTATGACTACCATCACTACTACAAAAGCATTGGCTTTTCATTGTAACAACCAATTACTTAGATCACCATTCAGGAACAGTTTGTTTAATCCTTTCCTCACTGAGCACATCTATAACCATGATCAGAAGTGTACAGTAGAAGCAGCACACTATCTTCATCCAATGGACTCGGAACACCACAAAAGCAACACCTCAGTAAGCTGTCCCCTCATGGCTAACACATCTAAGCTTATCAGGAAGCTAGGATTTGAAATTATGACAGTTTGCCTAGAAAAAGTCCATTGCTTAATAAGCCTCTTTGACAGCCACCATTTGGCTTACCACCACCACTGCTACTTACTACATATTACTTGCAAACTTGGTACACTTGTGCACATATCAACTCTGACTAAATGTGCAATTCAGTGTCTATATTATTTGACATATAACCCCCAAGTCACCGGAAGCTTGGACCCCGCATCGCCGCTTGCGGCTATATTTATTATTATTATTATTACCTTTATTATTATTATTATTATTATTATTATTATTATTGTTGTTCTTGTTGTTGTTGCTGTTGTTTTCCACACTGTTGAGTGCAGTTGCTGCATTTGGTATTTTCATGCAAAGCTCTCATACAAAGTGTAATTTTAACAACTGTCCCTCTTGGTCATGGAATGGCTTTAAAAACACAAGTGAGGATTTGAATTATGCATGTTCTCAACAAGAGTTACAACTGTTTTAAATAATTATATTCCTCAACTCTTTGTCCATTGCACTGCAATATACATAGGCTACAATATATACTGTCATATACATAATGTCATACAGTCATCCCCTCTCACCATAAACATCAGCAAGCAGAAGTAAAAGTTTTGAAAGAATCTCTAAACAGGGCACATCCTTCATATATCCCCCCCCCCCCCCCCCAACCCACCCACACACACACACACACACACACACACACACACACACACACACACACACACACACACACACACACACACACACACACACACACACACACACACACACACACACACACACACCTCTGAAACAAAGGCTTCTATTAGTTAGAGAATTTTAGCAGAATGCTTGAACCATCTGTGAAAAAATTTACTACCAATAGCTTTCTTCACCAATGTGTTCTTATAGGTGTCTAGAATCACCTCTCAATTAGTGCAAACCCAAATCCTTGTGGAAAATCCTGGAGAGCCAATCAAAGTTAAGGTGCCCCGAGGGCTTGGGTGAAAAATATGATAAAAATTAAAAGTCTAAAATGAACTTGTGGGGTGTCTAACTAGGGGTTTTCAGGGGTGCTGAATCCATTCCAAACATTATTTTTGAGTAAAAATGTCTCCCTGACCATATGATATTGGTATATTGGTTATTGTTATGTAAAGCACAGTGTATAATCACAATCATTTTCCACAAGGATTTGGGTTTGCACTAATTGAGAGGTGATTCTAGACACCTATAAGAACACATTGGTGAAGAAAGCTATTGGTAGTAAATTTTTTCACAGATGGTCCAAGCATCGTCCAAGCGTCCAAGCATCACTCAGTTTCCCTTCTTCCATTCTTTCAATCTCAAGCTTGAGGTGCTCCTTCTCATCCAGTAGATTTCCTTCTTTGACGGCTTTTTGCTGCTTCTCTCTCTCTTCCCTCTCTTTCTCCTGCTTCTTGAGCTTCCAGTAGAAGCCCAGGTTCTTCTCGGGGTAGTTGACCTTGGCCAGCGGCAGCTTGAAGATCTTTTTGGACTCAGTGGTGATCAGGAGGAAGGTCAGAGCTGACAGACAGAAAGGCCAGGTGCAGGCTGGCAAACCAAACTGTAAATGACAACCCACATGAACTTTCAGGTCGCGACTTGTGTTTGTCATGAGCCGATACAGGAAGGGCTTTTTTGAGAGAAGTTGTGAACTTACTGTGGACATCAGGTTGGCAATGGCTGAGCCGAGATACTCACAGAAGAAAGCTGAGGAGGAGAAGAGTGGAGGTACAGTGAGACACTCACAGAGTAGTCTCTTAAAACAGACTGTCTCATCTACATCCGGTGAATGCAGCTATACAGTCTGTACGTTTCACCCCCAGAACATGCACAAGGAAGTTGGGAAAAAAACCTTCAGACTGGAAGGAAGTTCGACAAAATCCGACCAATCACGGCACGTGTGTCCACGGAAAAAAATTCTGATTGGACTAATGAGCGGAAGACCCGCCTTAAAAAAATTCTGATTGGACTAATGAGCGGAAGACCCGCCTTTCTGCTTCCCATTCCGGTTGGTGCATGATTCTCCCCCACGAAGTACAGACGGTATGGCGGAAGCATTTGAAAATTGCGGAAGCCAACTCGTCTGTTCTAAGAGACTACTCACAGAGTGATCCCATCTAGTTACCCACTACAGTGTTACCCGCATCATTACACATATGGTGAGGTGGGTTAGCTGGCTGGGGGCGTGGTCAGGGTGGGGTAAATCCCCCTGTTCTCTCCATACAGAATAATTAGCATTTAGCTGCTAGCCCAGCCCAGGCAGACACGATCGGGGATTTAACCTCCGCAGTAAACGCACATCTGTACCTGCTTTAGAATCCACAATCCTGTAGAGTAGAGCTGCAGCACCGTCCTTTGGGATATATGGGTGGTTTTACCCCACTGGCGCACCAGCCGTTCAACATTTTGTGGGCGTTCCCACACAGACCGACTGTCTCTATGGTGTGATTGTCTGATTTACATGTGTTTTAAAGTAGTGTAGCCACTGTGCGTCTACTCACCACAGGTGAGGGCGAGCAGGTGCACCTGCTAGGTGAAAGCGTAGAACATTCCTCCGATGGCAATGCAGGCTAACACACACAGTTGTATACCCAGAGGCCAAAGTAAATGTTCTCAAATGGAGCAGACAGAGCCAAGCATACAAGAATACAGCTTTGTCCACCAGGCTGTCAGGCTGATACACTCTCTTCCCTCTCTTCCCTCTGCCCCCAGTCTGGACTGTTAACTTTTCATTGTACAACTCCCCTCTCTTCCCTCTGCCCCCAGTCTGGACTTGAACCCAGATCCTCACTCAGCACCAGTCACTTTATGCAAAATTACTATTTGGTCATTTTTATTGCACTTTTCTGCCATCACTATTTGCACTATCTGACTTTTATTACAGTGATTACAGTGACCTTATTATGACCCCTACGGTAGTATTTTATTGTATGTTTTTTATCTATTTTATGTTCGTATTTTATGTCATTTGTTGTCTAAACTAACTAAATGTAGTGGGTGGGACTTAGGATTGGGTGCACTGGGAAGATAATGAGGAAGTAGGAACAGGTGTGTCAGTGGGAGGTGCTTGGAGTATAAAAGGCCAAGCGTGTGTCTGGCCTTTGCCTTGCACCTCTTGTCAAAACACATGTGGAGAAACATCCTGAGACCTATAGGGTAAGCCATGCAGTTTGGTGAAGTTTCTCTCTCACACCAGACACGTACACACACATGTAGAAGGTGATTTATGTCTATGTCCTTCTTTTAGGACAGCTGCTTTAATACAGCCCTCCCCACTCACATACAGTTGAGGTAATACTTTACTGTTAGTGGGTAAGTCATTGTTTTGTCTACTAAGCATCCAGGACTATGCATGTATTTTCCCCTATGCTGTGTTTGAATTGTTTGTTTGTTTGTAGAGTGACTGGTCATCTGGTGCTGGGCCTGGAGCCTGGAGAACACATCCCAATAGCTGCCTGGGTTGTGTCAACTTATACCTTTGGTAGTTATGGAAAATTATGAATGTCTACAAGGCAACAATTGTCACATTTATTGTTGATTTGTTATATGAATGTGCTCCGGCTAACTTGTCTCTTTGTTCTTTTAATTCCAGTCAAGCGCCGATTATTATCCACTTGTTTTAATTGTTTGTTTATTGATGCTGCCCGATTTTAGTATTTTAAATAGACTTAACACTGGTCCTCTGTCCTTCTGTAGGGTTTCCTGGTGGCAGTCAGGGTGCACTGGGGGACGTGTGGTGTGGTAACCAATTGGAGTGGTGTGTTGATAGTTTGGGCGTGGTCACTCTTAAGTTGTGAGTGTACTGTTTGTAGTGATCTAATCTCTTCCTAATGGTTGTAGTGATTATTCTCTTCCTATTGGTTGTAGTGATCCATTCCCTTCTATTGTTTGTAGTGAGTTATTCTATTCTCCATCATTGGTGTAACACTGTGCTGCCGCCTCCTCACCTATCTTCTATCTCTTCAGTCTTTCCCAGCAGGACCAGCAAATAGTCATTTTATTCCTTTAATAAAACTGCTTTGTAACAGCGCTTGAACTGGTGACTTTGACTGCTGTCTGTTTATTTAGAACTAGATGTAGCTGTATTCATTGTATTTTACATACAGGAGGCCCTGGCTACAATTGGCGTTGTCGACAGGACAGACGAGCAGTCTTACCAGTTCAAGTTGCATGTTATTTTGCTGATGTGTATTTTGATGTAATTTGGAGGATTTTTTTTTCTTTTTCTTCCATAATTACGGCAGCTAGGTAGTGTAGTGGATAATAATCGGTGCATCAACGGAGGATTGTCGTCAGCAGAGGTGGTCGTCGTACTGATCAAGCCTGAAGTTTCAAGCCAAGTCTCCACTTAATCTCCAATCCCAACAAAATGGAGGATGAGATTTTGCGTTTAAAGGACTTGTTAAAAAAAGCTCAGGATGATAATGAACTTCTCCGTGCCAGGAGAAATAGTTCTGAGGTCACTGAGCAGAATAACCCCTCCTCCCCCATACCAGGCACGTCACACTCTCACTTGAGAGCAGTTGACAGGGTAGTGTATATACCCCGTGACAGGAAGTGCCCAAGGTTTTATGGTAGAGATCAGTCCATTAATGAGTTGAATGTGGAGGAGTGGATAGAAGAAGCCAAGGCTTGTATCGAGGACCAACATTCTTCAAACAGAGAAAAATCAAGGTTTTTGCTCGACCACCTGGGTGGACAGGCCCTCCGTGAGGTGAAATTTAGGCTGCGGGGGACGTCGCAAGAGCCTAACTTGATATTTGACATGCTTCAGCAGACATATGGTGACTGCCAGCCCTTCGTCACCCTCCAACAGCGCTTCTATGAACGGAAGCAGAGCGACGGTGAGTCCCTCACAGAATATTCTCATGCTTTGATGCAATTAATGGAGTCTATTCTGGCCAGCGATCCAGGTGGTGTCGCTAATCATGAGCGTGTTTTAAGAGACCAGTTCATACACCATGTCAGAGATGTGTCCTTGCGCAGAGAGCTTAAAAGGCTTGCCAGGGAGCGCCCTCGGATGACCCTGTGGGAGATCAGGGAAGAGGCGATCCGGTGGGTGCAAGAAGGAGATGCTGGACTGGAGGTGAACTCCCCCTCCCCATGGTGCCATCAAACAGAGGTTGAGGTAACAGAATGTAATGCTGTGTCTTTCAGACCTGGAAATCTGAGAATGAAATCAACATGTGAGCTCTCTGAAATGAAGGAGTTGTTCATGCAACAGCAGCTTCAGATCAAGGACATGTTTAAACAGCAGCAAGATCAGATGACTGCATTAACCCAGTGTCTTCAATCTTTGACAGTTGCCGCAAATGTTCTGCAGCCCAGCCCTGAAGAGGGAAAGTCTCATTCTCCCTTGTCTCAAACGACTAACAAATCTACCCCCTCCGCGCCACGACAGTGTCTACGCTGCGATAAGTTTGGCCATACAGCAAGGTATTGTCGAACAGCAATGCCGAATGATTTCAGAAGTAAAAGGAAGCAATCTTCCCACTCTGAGTCGGAAAACTAATTCCCGCTGGGGTCAAGAGCCAGACTTCAGTAGGGGAAAAAGAAGGCTCACCTACTCCTGTACAAATGTGCCCAACAGTCCTGAAAAGACTGGTGGGCCGATGTCCAACAGTAAAGGTAGAAATGGGAGGAGTAAACATCTCATGTCTCCTGGACACTGGCTCCATGGTAAGCACTATAACTGAAACCTACTTCTTTAAAAAGTTTATGCCCCATGGAGAACAGAAGTTAAAGAATTGCCATTGGTTGAAACTGAGCGCTGCCAACGGCTTAAGTATCCCGTATTTGGGCTACTTTGAGGTAGATGTGACGGTTCTTGGTAGAACCATTCAAGATTGTGGGATATTGGTGGTGGAAGATCCACCACTAACAGCCTTTAAAAAACACAAAGAACTGACACCTGGGCTAATTGGAATGAATATCATTGACAGATACTATCAAGAGCTACATGAAAACTATGGTCCAGAGCTGCTTTCTGCCCCTGCTTTAACCCAGGCTGAACCAGGTTGGAGAGAAGTCTTCCTTTGCTGTCAGCAGATGGCGCAGCAACCTCCTGAAAAGAGCATTGGCAAAGTACATGTCAAGTCTAAGAACCCAGTCAAGATTCCAGCAGGCTCTATGGTGATGGTTCCAGTAACTGCACCAAAGGGCAACCCCTCTGGACGGTTCGAGGCACTGCTGGAACCAACAGCTGAGGACGAGACTCACCTACCTTCAGGTGTGTTGCTGTCACCCTCTCTCCTTACCATAGAGAATGGTCTGGCATATGTACCAGTGGTTAATGTAAGCTCTACAGTAGCTTATTTGCCATGCAAAGCCCCATTAGGAGAGTTATATGGTGGTGTACACACTGTTTCTCAAAATGAAACATTTATGGATTTTTGTGAAGAAGGTTCAGAACAATGCAAAGTGGCATCTATTGAGGTTCATTCTGATATAGAAGATGATTTTGATAAACATTTTGCGACCAGAGACATGTCAAATCTCACAATGGCCCAAAGCGCTGAAGTTAAGACCTTATTGAAGGAATATATCAATGTCTTTGCAAAACATGATAATGACTTGGGATGCACTGACTTAATAGAACATCATATTCCCTTGTTGGATGAGACGCCGGTGAGGCAACGCTATCGCCGTATTCCTCCATCACAGTATGAGGAAGTTAAAAACCACATTAAACAGCTAGTGGAAGCACAAGTGGTCAGAGAAAGCTGCAGCCCATATGCATCACCCATTGTTTTGGTTCGGAAAAAAGATGGAACCCTCAGAATGTGTGTGGACTACCGTCTGCTCAACTCCAAAACTAGGCGAGATGCATATCCATTACCACGCATAGATGAATCACTAGATGCACTTTCTGGAGCCCAGTGGTTCTCAACACTTGATTTGGCAAGCGGATACAATCAAGTGCCGGTGACTGAAGCTGACCGTCACAAAACTGCTTTTTGTACTCCCTTTGGTCTTTTTGAATTCAACCGTATGCCATTCGGCCTTTGTAATGCTCCAAGCACCTTCCAAAGGCTAATGGAGAGAATTTTTGCTGACCAAAGCTGTCAGTCACTACTTTTGTATCTTGATGATATAATTGTTTTCTCATCCTCTTTTGAACAGCATTTACAAAGGTTGGAGACTGTACTACAGCGCCTCCAGAGGGAGAACTTGAAGGTGAAGCTAAACAAATGCTGCATGTTCCAGAAGCAAGTCAAATATTTGGGTCATGTAGTGTCATCGGAGGGAGTGTCAACCGACCCCGATAAGATTGCAGCTGTTGCAAAGTGGAGAGCCCCTACCAACGTCAAAGAGCTCAAATCCTTTTTAGGCTTTGCAAGCTACTACCGTAGGTTTGTTGCAGGCTTTTCAAAAATCGCAGCACCACTAAATGACCTAGCCGCATCTCTGCTTCGTCACTCAAATAAAAAAGGAGGCACCCTGACCCTTATAGATCACTGGACAGATGCATGCGAATTGGCTTTTCAAACCCTGAAAGAGAGGTTAACAACAGCCCCTATTTTGGCCTATGCCGATTTTTCGAAGTCCTTTATAGTAGAGGTTGATGCCAGTCACCACGGGTTGGGCGCAGTCATTTCTCAAGAACACAGTGGGAGGGTTAGGCCAATTGCTTATGCTAGCAGGGGCTTGCGGAAAACTGAGCGTAATATGGACAACTATAGCTCCATGAAATTGGAACTTGTCGCACTGAAGTGGGCAGTAACTGAAAAGTTCCGCGATTACTTATTGGGCCAAAAGTGTATTGTCTATACAGACAACAATCCTCTGAGTCATTTACAAACGGCTAAACTCGGAGCATGGGAGCAGCAGTGGGCTTCACAGCTTGCCATGTTTGACCTAGATATTAGGTATAAACCAGGAAAATCAAACGGCAATGCTGATGCATTGTCTAGGCAATATGTTATAGCCACACAGACTGTCAGAGCACTGGCCCCTTCTATTACCTTACCCCCTGCCCTAAGACAGAGTATCTATGACAGTAGGGAGGAGCAAGTCGAGGCAGCACAGCAGGCTGTGACCACCTTTCCAGTGCATCCCAAAGAAAGCATGGTAGCCCTTCAGGCAGCAGACCCTGTAATTGGCCCCTTCCTGGTGTTCTGGAAAAGAAAATATGGCCCAAATAAAATGGAACGTAACAACCTCTCCGCACAAGTGGTGGAAATGATAAGACAGTGGAACAGACTAGTGGAAGAAGATGGCGTTTTGTATAGGAAAATACTCCCACCTGATGGCGGACAACAAATGTGTCAGCTACTTCTCCCAGAGTCTCTGAAGGGAGAGGTCCTTGAAGGCCTGCATGACAACCATGGCCACCAGGGGATTGAAAGAACCACCGGCTTGGTGAGGAGACGCTGCTACTGGCCAGGTATGGCACACGACATTGAACAATATTGTAAGAATTGTGAAAGATGCACCCTGGCCAAAGCAGTACAGCCAAAAGTACGTAGCTTCATGGGACATCTGTTGGCTGCCAAGCCTTTGGACATCTTGGCTATTGACTTTACAGTACTGGAACCATCCAGAGATGGAAAGGAAAATGTACTAATCATGACTGATGTCTTCTCTAAATTTACACAAGCCATCCCCACCAAAGATCAATCTGCTAGCTCTGTCGCTAAAGCGCTGGTAAATCACTGGTTCTACATATTTGGAGTACCACATCAGATTCACTCAGATCAAGGGCGCTGCTTTGAAAGCCGGTTAATTCAAGAGCTGTGTCATACCTATGGCATTTCCAAAACCCGCACAACACCTTATAGGCCTCAGGGAAATGGCCAATGTGAACGTTTCAACAGAACACTTCATGACCTGTTACGTACATTGCCAAAAAATCAGAAGTGCAACTGGCCACAACACCTTCCACAAGTGTTATTTGCTTATAACACAACTGCACACCAGTCTACTGGTTACTCACCTTTTGTTTTGATGTTTGGCCAGGAACCCCAGCTTCCTCTGGATGTCACACTGGGACTACAGGAGCCAAAGCAGGGGACAGTGACTGACTGGATGGCAAGTCATCAGGAGAAACTGACGGAGGTCTACCAGAAAGCTCGAAGTCAGCTTCAACGGACTGCAGATCAGAGGGCCCAGAAAAATGATGGGAAGGTAAACGACACAGGCCTTAAACTAGGTCAAATTGTCTTTCGGCGGGACCACAGCAAGAGAGGACGCCAGAAAATTCAAGATTTCTGGGACCCCAGATTATATCAAGTAGTTAAATGCCCACAAGACCAGAGCCCAGTCTACACCATCATGCCAGTGAATGGGGATGGGAGAACAAAGCAGATACACAGAGCTGAACTGCGTAGCGCCGAAGGACATATGACTGGGATGGCAGGAGACAAAGGGATTCCACAGAACATCTTGGACAGTGGGAATGATGAATCTACAGCCACCTTGGTGGTTTCCAGGAGGGGGATATGCCAACCCACAGGGCAACAACCCATTGAAGCAGCTATGCCATCAGCCGGTCCTCCACCTCCTGGTGAGTGTATACACGATGACATTCCACCAGGAGGCATTACACCTGCAGTAACAGAGGTGCCATCAACGGCCCCCTATACATGCAGTCAACCGATGAGAAGAACCACCCGCACAACTGCAGGCCACCACTCGAATCCTCACAATCTCCCACGGTCTATCCAAGCAGAATCAGTGGAGGGTAATGTTGAGAGACAAGCTGTAGGTGTCCCCGTGTCACAACAATCCCTTGCACTCAGAGAACACATCTTTAGACCCTGGTGTTAGAGAGCCGACGGGACGTCGACTCCACTTGGGGGGGTTGTGTGTAGTGGGTGGGACTTAGGATTGGGTGCACTGGGAAGATAATGAGGAAGTAGGAACAGGTGTGTCAGTGGGAGGTGCTTGGAGTATAAAAGGCCAAGCGTGTGTCTGGCCTTTGCCTTGCACCTCTTGTCAAAACACATGTGGAGAAACATCCTGAGACCTATAGGGTAAGCCATGCAGTTTGGTGAAGTTTCTCTCTCACACCAGACACGTACACACACATGTAGAAGGTGATTTATGTCTATGTCCTTCTTTTAGGACAGCTGCTTTAATACAGCCCTCCCCACTCACATACAGTTGAGGTAATACTTTACTGTTAGTGGGTAAGTCATTGTTTTGTCTACTAAGCATCCAGGACTATGCATGTATTTTCCCCTATGCTGTGTTTGAATTGTTTGTTTGTTTGTAGAGTGACTGGTCATCTGGTGCTGGGCCTGGAGCCTGGAGAACACATCCCAATAGCTGCCTGGGTTGTGTCAACTTATACCTTTGGTAGTTATGGAAAATTATGAATGTCTACAAGGCAACAATTGTCACATTTATTGTTGATTTGTTATATGAATGTGCTCCGGCTAACTTGTCTCTTTGTTCTTTTAATTCCAGTCAAGCGCCGATTATTATCCACTTGTTTTAATTGTTTGTTTATTGATGCTGCCCGATTTTAGTATTTTAAATAGACTTAACACTGGTCCTCTGTCCTTCTGTAGGGTTTCCTGGTGGCAGTCAGGGTGCACTGGGGGACGTGTGGTGTGGTAACCAATTGGAGTGGTGTGTTGATAGTTTGGGCGTGGTCACTCTTAAGTTGTGAGTGTACTGTTTGTAGTGATCTAATCTCTTCCTAATGGTTGTAGTGATTATTCTCTTCCTATTGGTTGTAGTGATCCATTCCCTTCTATTGTTTGTAGTGAGTTATTCTATTCTCCATCATTGGTGTAACACTGTGCTGCCGCCTCCTCACCTATCTTCTATCTCTTCAGTCTTTCCCAGCAGGACCAGCAAATAGTCATTTTATTCCTTTAATAAAACTGCTTTGTAACAGCGCTTGAACTGGTGACTTTGACTGCTGTCTGTTTATTTAGAACTAGATGTAGCTGTATTCATTGTATTTTACATACAGGAGGCCCTGGCTACATAAACTAGTGTTTTAAAGCTGATTTGCCAACTCGGACATTCCACTCCTGTACAACAATAAACCATGTTTAACTGATAAAAAGCAAATACTTTGTGTCTTCGTTTCTGGGGAAGAACCATTGGGCAAGTGTTACACTACTACTGACCAGGCCGGGACATATGTCCCGGCCTGGCCTTCTCTCCCACGCCTTATGTGGGCGGGGGCCGGGGCGGGGGGCATCGGTGCTCTTCATCACTGGTCGAGGGCTGCCGTTTGGTTTAGAATAGCTTAGGTAGGCGTCCGATAGATTAGCTACAGCCTAAGGCTGACCTGTTATAGTGTTCAGGCAAAGATCAGACTAGAGCAGAGTAGGATAGGCCAGATTAGGCTGTAGATTAGCTAGATCCCCTATGTCCCAGTTAGCTCTGGTTAATGTTTAGAGTAGTCAGTTGTCTGATCTTCTCCCCCCCCTCTCTTTATCTTTCCCCCTTCCCCCGCTCCTTCCCTTCTTCCCCCTTCCTGTTTTGCCCTCTCCCACATTTCCCACTCCCCCCCCACCTCCTCTCTTTCCATGCTCTCTCCTCCCCCACATCCCACCGCCCCCCCCCTCCCTTCTCCTGCTCTCTCCTCCTTCTCCCCTCCTCTGCTCCTTCTCCTTCTCCTCTTCTCCCCTATTTTCCCGAATCCCTGCCACTTCCTGCTCTCCCCTCTCTCACATTCCCCCTGCTCTCCCTCCTCTGCACCCTCCCACCTCTCCTTCTCTGTTCTCTCCTCCTCCACATTTCCCATTTTCTCTCCACCCTCGCCCTAATCCGGGCCCGTATCCTACTCCCTCCCCTCCCCCAACCCTAGACCCTACCTCTACCCTGGCTCTCCCTCCCCTGCACCCTCCCACCTCTCCTTCTCTGTTCTCTCCTCCTCCACATTTCCCATTTTCTCCCCACCTCCTCCCTCTCCTCCCCCACATCCCCCCGCTCTCCCTCCCTCTTCCACTCTCCTGCTTTCTCCTCCTCCCGGTGTTTCTTCCTCTTCCCCCCTTCCCCCACTACTCTAAAGCATAGTACACATTCTACTCCAAAGCATGGCACCCACTCTATCCCCTCTAATATTTCGCCACTATTTAAAGCATGGCACCCATGCTCTTAGTATTTCGCCACTATTTAAAGCATGGCACCCATTCTTCCCTAAAGCAAGGCACCCATAAGCTCTATATGTGAACATGTGTTTATTTGGCAAAAGGACTCACTACTAAAGGCTTGCAGCCAATTAAATTAGGCATAGTTTGGTTGCTAAGAAATTGACATATGTCCGTTTGCAAGATGTGTGTCTATATTTCTCTATCATATAATTGCTCGATATGTTATTATTACTATTGTAAATTGTTAATGTTGTGTCAGTTAGCCCTCCCTTCCCTGTTCTCTCATATAGTCTCCCTTACTCCTCTATACTCTCATACTCTTCCTTACGCTCTCTCCTCCCCCACATTTCCCATTCTCTCCCCACCTCCTCCCACCCCATCACTCTCTCACATTCCCCCTGCTCTTCTCCCTTCTCCTGCTCTCTCCTCTGCTCTCTCTTCATTTCTATATTTTCTATATTATCAATTGTTCAAATGTTATCTTTATTCTGTATATTCTTGCTACTGTTGTGTCAGCTAGAATTAGCTAGACATACTTTCTGTGAAGCCCTCTGAGACATGCTTGTGAATTAGGGCTATATAAATAAACTTGACTTGACTTGACTTGACTCTCTGTGAATTAATCGCCTCTCATTGTGAGGTGAAATTACATGATGCTTAAAATGGCTGATGATCCCATTGGTCTGGATTGTGTGTGTGTGTGTGTGTGTGTGTGTGTGTGTGTGTGTGTGTGTGTGTGTGTGTGTGTGTGTGTGTGTGTGTGTGTGTGTGTGTGTGTGTGTGTGTGTGTCTGTGTGTGTGTGTGTGTGTGTGTGTGTGTGTGTGTGTGTGTGTGTGTGTGTCTGTGTGTGTGTGTGTGTGTGTGGGTGTGGGTGTGGGTGTGTGTGTGTGTGTGTTTTTTAAATAGCCCCGGCCCCCAGATCTATTCATCTGTCATTGATGTTTTAAAGCCCTCATAAATATATATATATATTATGATATGACAGTTGATCAGAAATGCAACAAAATGCAATTTGCTTCCTCTCTGTGTGCTATAGAAGGAAGAGACAACTCACCACAACGTTCACATTTTGCATTGGGGCTAGATTGGGGCTAGACTTTGGGGACAGTTCTATTGCAGTGAATGGGTAAGTAACTCCCCTGTAAGTGATGTTTGTGTAGATGGGTCATTGTATTTAATTGAGCAGTATTCTGCCATGTGACCTGTATGCAGAATATAAATTATATCATATGGGGAGACATTTATTTTTTGTATAATTTTAAAGCAACAGCACAGTAAAGAGAAATCAGAAATCAGAAAGTTGTATTGTCATTGTACAACCAGTACAACGAAATTTAAAGTGCATCTCTTAAAAACAATACCAGCCACACACACACACACACACACACACACACACACACACACACACACACACACACATGCACACACGCGCACACCCACCACGTACACGTCGTGGCTTCCAGAGCCAGACTATTGCATGGGTACGCATAGTCCACTTTTCAGTCCCAATAGAAAAATATAAACCAAAAATATAAAACCATTATGTAATATAAAAACCAAACTAAAATATATAAAATATAAAGTCTGCATAGTCCATCTAATTAGATGATGTGGTGGCCGTAGGGGGGTGTTTGTTCAGCTCTATGATGGCCCTGGGAAAGAAGCTGTTTTTCAGCCTGGAAGTGCGGGAGCACAGAAAATATGTGGTGGGAGGGGTGAGTCACATCCTTCAAGATGTTGTTTGCTCGTCTGAGGCAGCGGCTTCTGAAGATGTCCTCGAGTGTGGACAGGGGGAGACCGATGATTTTCTGTGATGTTCTGATGACTTGTTGGATGGACTGCCTGTTGGCCTCTGTGCAGTTTGCGTACCATGCTGTGATGCAGTATGTTAAATTACTCTCAATGGAGCACTGGTAGAAGGCCTTGAGCAGCTCAGCATACAGGTTGTTGTTTTTTCAGTGTCCGTAAAAAGTAGAGCCGCTCTTGTGCCTTTTTAATCATGGCAATTGTGTTGGCTTCCCATTTGAGGTCTTCTGTGATCTGGGTCCCCAGGAACTTAAAACAGGAGACCCTCTCTACCTCCTCCCCATTGATGGTCAGGGGAGATGGATCCGCCTTATGTCTCCTGAAGTCGACTATTATTTCTTTTGTTTTCTTGATGTTCAGGGTGAGGTTATTGTCTCTGCACCAACCTGCCAGTCTGTCAACTTCCTTTCTGTAGGCAGTCTCATCGCCATTGGAGATCGGACCCACCACGGTTGTATCATCTGCGTATTTGATTATTGTGATGGAGGTCTGGGTGGAGATGCAGTCACATGTGTAGATGGAATAGAGCAATGGACTCAGCACGCAACCTTGTGGTGCACCGGTGCTGAGACACAGACTGGAGGAGAGGTGTGGGCCAAGTTTGACTGTTTGTGGACGGTCAGTCAGAAAGTCCTTGATCCACAGACACAGAGTGTTGCTGAGGCCCAGATTGAGGAGTTTGGTGACCAACCGACTGGGGACAATAGTGTTGAACGCTGAGCTGTAGTCCATAAAAAGCATTCTCACATACAGTATGTCCCAGTCTGGTCAAGATGTGTTAGAGCTGTGTGGAGGGCTGCGGCAATAGTGTCCTCTGTGGACCTGTTTGCCCAGTAGGCATACTGATGCTGGTCCAGATCGGGGGGGGGGGAGGACAGCTTTAATACGCTTCATAACCAGTCTCTCAAAACATTTCGCAATGATGGGGGTGAGCGCCACAGGTCTGTAATCATTTAAAGTGCTGATGTTGTTATGTTTGGGCACTGGGATGATTGTCGCTGTTTTGAGACATGTTGGAACGGTGGCTTGTGGATGAAGAAAGTGTCGCACACTCACTGCTCCATATGCAAAAGTTTTTAATGAAATGACGTTTCGGCCTATGGCCTTCTTCAGATTCGTAACGGTGGCTTGTGAAAGGGACATGTTGAAGATGTCTGTGAAGACGTCTGCAAGCTGTTGAGCGCAGTCTTTAATTACTCTCTCCAGGATACCATCCAGGCCCCTCTGCCTTCCTGGCATCCACAGATCTGAAAATGCGCCTCACCTCCTCTGCTGTCACGGTGGATGTGGGGTCTGTGTCAGCAGGGGGTGGGGGGAAGAGCTCCGTTGTCAGGCCCATTTGTTTCGAAGCGAGCATAGAAATGGTTGAGCTCCTCAGCCGACGAGGTATCTGTGCTCGTGGGTGCCTTACTGTTAGCCTAGGTAAACCCAGCCCCCACGTGACCTGCTCTCTCAGTTCCCAGTCACTAGGGTCTAGCCAACGGGCCATTCAAATCGATTTCTGGGGCGATTGAAAGACCCACGCAGACCCGCAGCCAATGAGTGACGGCGTGACTGCCAACATCAGTCCTGCCGTGATCGGCCTAGTGACTGAGAACAGGTCTGAGAGCAGGTCACGTGGGGGATGGGTTTACCCAGGCTACCTTACTGTTGCCTCTGTAGTTTGTGATCTGTTGGATGCCCTGCCACACACATGTCGGGTCACTGTTGGTGAAATGTTCTTCGATCCTTGCCTTGTATGCTGCTTTTGCCTGCTTGATGCCTTTTTTCAAGTTGTGTCTGGCTGTGCTCAGGCCTGGTTTTACAGGGGTGCAAAAGCACGCATTGCACCCTTATTTTAACTGTCTGCATGCTCAGTTGAAAAGAGTGGTAAAAAAAAAAATGCTGCAGCTGCACACTTACTGTTTAAACTTGAATTATAATTGTTGTTTTTCTTTGTTCTTTGATGTGAATTTACGGCTTTTTGGCACCTTTTTGGCACCTGTAACCTTTTAAGTTTGAGATAATTGTATTCATTATATGGTCCAAATATTTCAGTAAAGCACTTGAAACACTTGAAATATTCTTGCTTGGCTGGTATCATTCTACTTGAAATGATGGTAAAATGCATTATTTTTAGTAAAATAACATGTCAAATTTTTCGGGTCGGCCCGTGCATGTGCACCCCTTCCTATCTAGGATGCATCCCTAGTCATCTTGTTCTGGAACCGGCCCTGGCTGTGCTGTACAGTACTTTGTCACCTGATTTGAAAGCTGTATTGCGCTCCTTCAATAGGGCCTGGACCTCCCTTGTCATCCAAGGTTTCCTGTTGGGGAAGAACCGGATGCGTGTGTTGTTAGTGCCATTTTCAATACAGGTCCTGATGTAAAGAGGATATTAATCTAACATGATGTCTGTAGATCTTTAAAGATCTAGCCTCTTAATTTTGCTCTCAAAGTGCACCAGATTAAAGCATTTTAATTTAAAATGGAAAAAAAATCCTAACCGGGTGGGCACAACCCCCCCCTGGTCCCCCCACGCCGCGCTAGAATGACCTTGGTATTTCTCAAACCCTGGCTACGGGCCTGTGTGTGTGTGTGTGTGTGTGTGTGTGTGTGTGTGTGTGTGTGTGTGTGTGTGTGTGTGTGTGTGTGTGTGTGTGTGTGTGTGTGTGTGTGTGTGTGTGTGTGTGTGTGTGTGTGTGTGTGTGTGTGTGTGTGTGTGCGATCTGTGGGGTAGACAGACAGAGAGAGAGAGAGAAAGAGACAAGATGTCTTGCCTGTTTCCTGTGAGCTGTTGTTTCTCACATGTCTGAGGCCATGGATGTCTGATCGTCTGTGTGTTCGCACCATGAGCTCACGCTTAACCGTTCACACAAGAAGCCTTCTCTTGCTTCGGCGTCCTGTGTGAACGGGCTAACTGTAGCCATTTCCTGGGAAAGGAGCATTAGCAACTGAGATAGTTTGAGTTGCACAAGAGGAAGGTAGCTGTACACACAAAAAAATCTATTTTTCAGAGTGAAATGTTCTGTGGTCTCTCCTGTTTCTAAATATAGCTGAACCGTTTTGTTTAACAAGTAAATCTATTTTTAGAAGCATTTTATGAAATGCGTATGGGAAAATAAATGGCAGATTGTCACATTGTCTTTGGTTACGTGGAAGTTAGCTATTCGCGATTACTTATTCGTGGCTTGAACAGAGCTTTTTCAATCACAAACAAAACTGAATACCTTGACACCACTGGTGCTGTGACATGGTTATTGGGGGGGAAAATGTATTAGACTTAATCAATAACGATACAGCTCAAAAACCTATATCCAAAATGGCTCTATGGCGTTCTTCAGACCAGCTTTTCAAGGGTTAAATCGCTTTAAACCACTCACAACACAACTCATACTAACAGGGGCATATACTGTCTGCATATGTGGAGTACAGTCTGGCCAAAACTGGTTTTCATGGTCTAATAGACCTCTGAAATGTATGAAAAACTAGTTACTTATTCAAATTCAAACGCTTTGGGGGGGGGGGGGGGGGGGGGCAGGTTTGCAGTGCAATATGGAGCCGTATCGTTATTTATTGATGAAGTCTATATGGTATTGCAATGAATCTATTACAAATACATTGTTTTCTTTGATCAATAAACAATCACAGTGGTGTCGAGGTATTCACAGTTTGTGATTGAAAAAGCTCTGTTCAAAAAGATTGGCTCATTCTGGGTCACACATAACCAGCCAAGAAAGGTCTTCTTCCAGAAAGGCATCTGGAAGTCATCAAGACTCTTGATGACTCAGACGGTGGGCGGGATTCAATGAGGGTGGGGATGTGGAAAAGACAACGCAACAGTTCTTCACTCTGACATTTTCAAGATGATACGTTCGGTGATTGAAGTCATCCTGTGCAGCTCACCAGGTCAGTCGGACATTCATCTGATAATAGAATGGCTTTTATAATTAGTAGAAAAGGTTGACTTCAGGGTTGCCAACTTTGGGGACCTAGAGAGAGAGAGAGAGACAGAGAGAGAGAGAGAGGGAGAGAGAGAGAGAGAGAGAGTTGTGATTAAAGTGTGCATACGCATGACCCATGGGTATGAGCATAGGCGAGGTTTTTTGAGGTCATCTGAGCCCCCCTAAGCAAAATACTAGACATCCAGACGAATCCATAGGTAGGCCTACCAGCTCGCTTTTCACCCCTCGTCATCTGGAAGTCATCAAGACGGGCGGGATTCAATGAGGGTGGGGATGCGAGAGACAACACAACAGTTTAACATTCACTCTGACATTTTCAAGATGGTACGTTCAGAGATTGAAGTCATCCTGTCTGTGCAGCTCACCAGGTCAGGACATTAATCTGATAATATAAGGGCTTTTATAATGAGTAGAAAAGGTTTGGTGAGTTTGTGACTACAGGGTTGACAACTTTGGGGACCTGGAGTGGAGCGTGAGCATGTGTGCGTGTGTGTGTGTGTGTGTGTGTGTGTGGTGTGGTGTGTGTGTGTGTGTGTGTGTGGCTGTGTGTGTGTGTGTGTGTGTGTGTGTGTGTGTGTGTGTGTGTGTGTGTGTGTGTGTGTGTGTGGCTGTGGCTGTGGCTGTGTGTGTGTGTGTGTGTGTGTGTGTGTGTGTGTGTGTGTGTATGTGTGCGTGCGTGCGTGCGCGTGCGCGTGTGTGTGTGTGCGATCTGTGGGGTAGACACACAGAGGGAGAGAGAGAGAGAGACAACATGTCTTGCTTGTTTCCTGTGAGCTGTTGTTTCTCACATGTCTGAGGCCATGGATGTCTGATCGTCTGTGTGTTCGCACCATGAGCTCACGCTTAACCGTTCACACAAGAAGCCTTCTCTTGCTTCGGCGTCATTGTGTGAACGGGCTAACTGAAGCCATTTCCTGGGAAAGGAGCATTAGCAGCTGAGATAGTTTGAGTTGAACAAGAGGAAGGTAGCTGTACACATTAAAAAAGAAAAATCAGAGTGAAATGTTCTGTGGTCTCTCCTGTTTCTAAATATAGCTGAACCGTTTTGTTTAACAAGTAAATCTACTTTTTAGAAGCATTTTACGAAATGGTATAGGAAAATAAATGCCGGATTGTCACATTGTCTTTGGTTACGTGGAAGTTAGCTATTCGCGGTTACTTATTCGGCTGGTGATGTGCGACCCAGAACGACTCGATCTTTTTAAACAGAGCTTTTTCAATCACAAACAAAACTGTATACCTTGACACCACTGGTGCTGTGACATGGTTATTGGGGAAAACATGTATTAGACTTAATCAATAACGATACAGCTTTCTGCATCATCTAATCTAAAGTGTAAACCATTCATCACACATTAATGTAAAGATTGAATGTATCCTGTGCAGCTCACCAGGTCAGGACATTAATCTGATAATGTAAGGGCCTTTATAATAAGTAGAAAAGGTTTGGTGAGTTTGTGACTGCAGGCTTGACAACTTTGAGGACCTGGCTGGAGTGGAGCGTGTGTGTGTGTGTGTGTGTGTGTGTGTGTGTGTGTGTGTGTGTGTGTGCGCGCGCGTGCGTGCGTGCATGCGTGCGTGCGTGTGCGTGTGTTTGCGTGCGTGTGCATTAGTCACTTCCTGGTTCAGCACTGTACCAGCTATTTTCTTCCGCAATTTATTTTCCTATAGACATTTCGTAAAATGTGTATAAAATAGTTTTACTTTGTCAAACCAAACGGTTCAGCTATATTTAGAATCGGGAGAGACCATAGAACATTTCACTCGACCAAAACTTAAAAAAACAACATTGAAAAAAAAAATCTTCATACCTGCTGTTTCTAAAAAAGTAACCAGTAAGCTCCTTTTTTCACTTTTGTATTCTACTTGACTTTGAGCTTGCTTGCTGCCACTTTCTTTACTTATGTCTCCTGTTTCTAAATATATCTGTACCGTTTGGTTTGAACCAGTAAAACTCTTTTTATAAGCATTTTACGAAATGTCTCTGGTACAGTGCTGAAGCAGGAAGTGACGTTCCACTTTGGCTCTCTATTGTGACAGTAAGAAAGTAGCCAACTGGAAATGTTTTAATGTCCAGCAATTTAGCTGACAGCTGGCGCTTACTGCATGTAAAACCTTAACATATAAACTTTGTTCTAGCCTAGGCCTACTCGTTGACAATAAGGTTAGAATCATAGAATAGAAAATACTTTTCCATTCTTTGACAGTTTTTTTTAAATATAAATGATACAACAAGAATAATACCGTAACGACCATGCAGTCTACCCTACAGTCATTCTTCCTTCCTTTTTGGTGTTATGGAAATGGCCCTAATCACTATGCTCGCAACACAGCTGTTTGAGGGGGAGAAGGGGGGTCGTCACGGGTTGACCATCGTTGGTGAGACGTCACCACAGCCCACTTGGAGGTGGGTCTGGCTGCTTTGGCTCCACTCCGGAGTAGGTCCATCTTGAGTGTGGCTCAGCACGGCTCGGCATGTTAAAATGTGTATAGGGCTATTAGGAGGATCATGGCCTTACTGGAATTATATGTGTGAACCCTGGGTAGGCTCTAGTGATGCATACAGGTGAACTTCAATGATGAAGACAACAGTCAGTGTGGGTCAAGATGCCAATTTCAGGCTATTTATTACTATAGGGTCAAAAGGTTAAATTGGTTTGTCTTGCTGCGGTGGCGCAGCACGTCAGTCAGCAGGCTGATGCACTGGGAGTATACTATCAGTGAGAAACAAAAAGGTTAATTACACACAAAAGAAACCCTCTTTATTTTCCCAAACACAAATCACCCAAACTATTATCAGTGCCACAACAAACCTTAAATGATACCACCACAAATCAACAGGTGAACTCCCAACGCACCAACCGCTCCCGTGGCTGGAGGCCACACCAGCCGCAGAAAGGATAAAGGTCAATATTGGTCTTAATCTGACCTAAACAAACATTAACAAAAAGTAAACGGCAACCAGCACTTTGCCTGTGGATTAGACATCAAACATTAATGCATGTCTTAATGAGGCAAATGAACATAGTTATAGTAGGAAAGTATTATACCTTGCCACTGCCACAAGGCTATGCCTGGACTCTCGACCCTTTATGCAAGAAACAATAAAATATAAGAAACAAAATGTTGGCAGACCCACAAAGTCATATTTACAATATTGTATATACAATACAATATTTCAATACAATACCTCGAGGTGCATTTGCACCCCTACATTACCCAACAATTAATTAAAATAATCTTAGTAAAACACAGTTGCATGTTAAAATGATTTGCTTGGCCTACCCAGAGGACATGTGCACAGGGGTGATCTGGATCAGGAGTGAGCAGGCATGAAGCTGACACACCTGTGCTCCATGAGCCTCTTATTAGTTTGTGTAACTCACTCTTGATTGGCCAAGGGCTGTCCTGGGTCCTAGTGTCCCCCTACCACATATGCATTTGAAAAGATGGGTGAAGTGAAAAATTACCTCATGGCTGCTGTAGTGGGCGTAGGTGGAGATCATGTATTTTATCATTTAATAATGTCAAACCTTTATGCCAGAATGCATTTGTCACAGGGATTTGTATATACAGTAACCTTGACTTCTCTGCTCTCTTTCAGGGACTGAGATGAGGTGAAACACTCAAGAGTCAAAGAGAAAAAGGTGGAGGACATAAAAACATATTTCAGGATAAATAAAAAGAAGCAAAATAGAAAGAAATGATGGATGAGGATTCAGAAAAAACTGTCAGGCCACCTCTGGTTGACCACTTCTCATCCACAGACAGCCAATTGCCAGGCCCTTCTCACTCCCACATTTCCTTGCCTGCTCCTGTCCACGTTTCTCCCAGCTTTGGGGCCACAGAGGGTTGCTTTGATGGGCCTGATTTTGAGGAAATGTTGAAAGACCTTATGATGCGCTTTTTGCCTCATATTGTTGATGAAAATGAGGAAACCTCCTACAGGTGGCAGTGCACCTCCCCAGGCCTGTACACGTGCAGTGAGACAGGTCTAAAGTTTAAAATGAAGGGAGATGGGGATGTGGATTACAGGATTATCACATGGAACCAGAGCCTACTAACCCAGCATAACAAGAAGCCTGCAGGACCACTGTTTGACATCAAATGCCCCCAGCAGTCTGTCTGTCAACTTCATCTCCCACACTGTGAGATCTACTCTACAGGTGGATGTGAATTCTTGTCAGTTGCCCATGTGACAGATGAGGGCACTGAGATCATCCCTCCCCAAGAGATAACAGAAACACATGTTGTTATAAACATCACTGGATATTATACCTTGGGCATTGTCAAGGATGAAAACTCGCCCCCTCACCCGATCCGGGCATTGATGTTGCGATTCTACAACCCCCCAGTTGATCCTGATCTCACATCCTCCATCAATGTGTTGCTGCTTCCTGCAAACATTGTGAAACGTGATGTGGAGCACAAAAGGAGGAAAGTGTTTGGAGATGAGATGTCCATAGACATAATCAACCAGCACTGTGAACTACACCCAGAGAAGAAGTACACACTGTCTCCTGAAGATGACTCAATACTAATACTACCACATGTGGCAGAATTCAACAGTGAAGGCTACATCAACGACTTCCACACGGCCACATTCCAGGTGATTTTAGAAAAAAACAAATGCGTTATGTCTACGCGTCTTGTTCTGAAAGACAGTAATAATTCCCAGTGTGTATGGGAAGGGAAGTTTTTTTTCCCAAATGTGTCTGAAGAAGATGAAGAAGATGTATTCAAGTATCTTAGGTCACCAAGGAAAGAGACTCTGGACTCAGAAAGTGAGTCAGGAGACAATGACTCAGGAAGTGAGTCAGGAGACGAGGAAATGTTGCCACCCTCTGACACCCTGCACCTCCACCTCCAGGGCTCCCGCATCAGCACTAAATATGAATTGGATCGTTTGGACTCAGGAAGTGAGTCAGGAGACGAGGAAATGTTGCCACCGGCCTCATTCAGGAGCCATTCAAAGGATTCCAAAAAAACTGTCTGGCCCGTTGGAGCTGGCCACTCATCCACAGACAGCTTGCCAGGCCAGTCTTGCTCCCACATTTCCTTGCCTACTCATTTCCGTCTCACCAAACCTGCTTCCCTCCTTTCTCAGAGGGACTTTTGGCCTGATATTGTTGATGAAAATGAGGAAACCTCCTACAGGTTCCACTGCACCTCCCCAGGCCTGTACATGTGCAGTGTGACACATCTAATGTTTAACATGAAGGGAAAAGGGGATGTGGATTACAGGATTATCACATGGAACCAGAGGCTACTAGCCCAGCATAACAAGAAGCCTGCAGGACCACTGTTTGACATCAAATGCCCCCAGCCAGTAGTCTGTCAACTACATCTCCCACACTGTGAGATCCACTCTACAGGTAGACGTGAATCCTTGTCAGTTGCCTATGTGACAGACGAGGGCACTGAGATCATCCCCCCCCATAAAATAACAAAAACTCATGTTATTATAAACATCACTGGATTTTATCCCTTGGGCATTGTCAAGGATGAAAACTCGTCCGCTCACCCGATCAACGCATTGACGTTGCTATTCTACAACCCCCCAGTTGATCCTGATCTCACATCTTCCATCAATGTGTTGCTGCTTCCTGCAAACATTGTGCGCCGTGATGTGCAGCACAAAAGGAGTAAAGTGTTTAGAGATGAGCGGTACATAGAGCTAATCGCCCCGGACTGTGAAGTACACCCAGAGAAGAAGTACACACTGTCCACTTCTCGTGAAGATGACTCAATACTAATACAACCACATGTGGCAGAATTCAACAGTGAAGGCTACATCAACGACTTCCACACGGCCACATTCCAGGTGATTTTAGAAAAAAAATATGGATTGATCAGGCTTTATCTGAAAGAGAGTAATACTTCCCAGTGTGTATGGAAAGGGAATGTTTACCCTGAAGGTATTCTCTCTGTATTCTCTTCTCCGTTATACCGGGACTCAGTAAGTGAGTCAGGAGACAGCAACGATGCCCCAGAGGAAATGTTGCCACAGGCCTCATTCAGCAGCCATTCACCCTCTGACACCCTGCACCTCCACCTCCAGGACTCCCCCACCAACACTGAAGAAAGCGCAGTAGAAGATGCATGGAATAAACTTATGTTAGAAATAGAGCATGCAGGCAGCAACAATGCTCCAGAGGAAATGTTGCCACAGGCCAAAACTGATAACCTTCTACAAGAAGACAGCTATGAGAGGTTTACACCTGATATTGCTGTTGATGAAAACGAGGAAACCTTCATCTTCCAGTGCACTGACCCAGGTCTGTACCAGTGCAGTGAGACAGGTCTAGTGTTTAAGATGGAGGGAGAAGGAGATGTGGTCTACAGTGTTGTCCCATGGAAACAGAGGCTACTAGCCCAGCATAACAAGAAGCCTGCAGGACCGCTGTTTGACATCAAATGTCACCAGCAGTCTGTCTGTCAACTTCATCTCCCACACTGTGAGATCCACTCTACAGGTGGATGTGCATTCTTGTCAGTTGCCCATGTGACAGACGAGGGCACTGAGATCATCCCTCCCCATAAGATAACAGAAATTCATGTTGTTATAAAGATCACTGGATTTTCTGGTTACGGCATTGTCGAGGATGAAAACTCACCCCGTCGCCCTATCCGGGCGTCGGTGTTGCTATTCTACAACGAGATCAGCTCTATGCTCAATGTGTTGTTGCTTCCTGCAAACATTGTGGTCCGTGAGGTGGTGCACAAAAGGAAGAAATTAGTTGGAGATGAGAGGTACATAGAGACACCCTTAACTGAACTCCATCCAGAGCAGGCGTACACACTGTCCACTTTGCCTGAAGATGCCTTCATTACAATACAACCAGAACAGGCAAAGTTTTATGTGAGTGAATCCTACACCAACTACAACTACACGTTCCAGGTGATTTAAAAAAAAGTTGTTGACAATATCAATCTCCTTCTGAAAGACAGCAACGATTCACAGTGTATAATATGGAAATGTGAAGTTCATCTTTCGTCAGTAAGAAATCCCCAGGGGGAGCGAGGGGAAGAGAGGCAGTTCGATGGTGAACCAGAGCGTCATCAGCAACCCACTGGAGGAGGAGGGGACACAGCCTTAAGAAATCCCCAGGTTCAGAGGGGTCGGAGACGGAGTCACAGTTCAAACAAGAGGCTGTTGTTAAGCATACGGAGACAATTCATCAACAGGGTATCAAGATCTGTGCTCAACAGTCTGCTGGACAAGCTTTATGAGAAAGAGGTGATAAGTGACGCTGAGAGGGAGGAAGCAGCTACAGAGCAACAGAGAAGAGACAAGGCTCGTTTAGTCATCGACACAGTAAGGAACAAAGGGGAAACTGCATGTACAGAGATGATTGTGATTTTCTGTAAAGAAGACCACTTCCTCTATACTGATCTGGTGATTAGAGGGAATCGGCCACGGAGCGCTTGTGGACCAAGCAGGTGACCCTCATGTGTGCACCTCAGACAGCAGAAGACAAGGCCAGGCCAGGTCACCACTGACTAGCTACAATTACATGCAACAAATATCACCTAGCCTAGTTTTGACCTTTATTCCCAAAAATACAATATTCATACTAAGATGTTTCAATGACTAATGAACTGAATATTCCACTAATATTCCCCTTTACTGTACATGCAGCCATGACTCCATCAGCCTACTGTAATGAACATCCTCATGAAAGGTAAACTATTGAAGCTGAATTGACAATAATCATAAATAGGCTAGGCTACATAAATTGTTTCTTTCCAAACTAATATAATGAAACCGGGACATCTTCTCACTCGAGTCAAACCACCATACTGTAGGCATATATCATTTGTGGTCTCACACACACCTAGCAGGTCAGGCTAACAAATTATATCATGACAGTTTTTGTTTTGTTTTTTGTTTTACAAATGTTTGTAAAACAGTCTGATAAGTTCAAAACTTAAAGGGTCCCTTTATACTCATTTATACTTGATTGTAATACTTTTTTCCTTTCTTTTGGCATCTTTGAGTTCTTGAAAAGTGCTATAGACGGTTTTAACTTGACAATCTAAACATTCTAAATTGCTCCTAGCTTGTTTCCTGTTGCAGTGTTGGCTAATACAATAGCTGGCAGGAAATAAGCTACTGTAGGTTTCAAACTGTTCCCTATAGCAACAGAATTCCATGAAAACCATCTATATAAAGTTTAATTTCTTCTTCTTATTATTATTATTATTATTATTATTATTATTATTATTATTATTATTATTATTGTTGTTGTTGATGTTGTTGTTTTCCACACTGTTGAGTGCAGTTGCTGCATTTGGTATTTTCATGCAAAGCTCATATACAAAGTGTAATTTTAGCAACTGTCCCTCTTGGTCATGGAATGGCTTTAAAAACACAAGTGAGGATTTGAATTATGCACGTTCTCAACAAGAGTTACAACTTTTTTAAATAATTATCTTCTGACTCTTTTTGTTGTTGCACTCTTTGTCCATGATTGCCACATGTCATGTGTAATGTGTTCACTCTGTTTTGACGGGTGAACGTTCATAAACATTAGGGGTGTCAAAATAATCATTTGATGCATCACGATGCATCGAATCAAATCGTTGGCAGATGAAAGAATTGAATCTTTGACAGAAGAGATGAATCATTTATGTTTAATATATTTGTTGCGTGTAATTGCCATTACACGCTGAAGAAGGGATTTTGCTCGAAACGTCCATTGTGTGGCAATAAATCTTTAAACTTGGAGTGCTGTCCTTTTAGTTTTTTTTATATATATATGTTGACATTCAGATTTCTAAAAAAAAAGCACTTTCTAAATAAAAAAGGGAGTTGGTATTTATCTGACTGACTTGTATTAATTGATGGAGTTCGTGGAGTTGACAGATGAATCGTAATTGAATCAAATGGTGAGGCCAGTGAAGATTCACAGCCTTGAAAAACACACACATCTCAATACAACAGGCCTTATAAATAAAAGGGTTGAATATTACTCACACCATTACTGCACAATCTAATTTATTATATTGTGATATACTTTGTTTTAATTCCAATTGATATAACAGGGTGGTAATTACTTGTCTCATCAGTCCAATGCAGACCTGGTTCAAATAATATAAACTGCATTGAACTCTAAGCATTTGAGGAACAGTATTGGCTTCACTACTATGACGTTAGCTAATAAATGTAAGTGGACAGCAAGGGGGAGTGGAGTGGAGATCGCTCTTTTATCTGACTGAAGCTAATATTGTCTGCAGGTTCAGGTCTGTAAATGTAACTCAATGTTTTGTGGTAGAAGGATGCTACAAATATAACAGCAAAATGAGAAATCCCTGTAGGAATATCCTATTGGAGACGAGATCATAGTGAATACCATAAAAAGTATGATACTATGATTCACAGGGCCACACACACAGGGCATATGGGCATATAGTTTTGCTGTGATATTTGTAATGTTCTTCTGGAAGTGATGGGCGCTCTCTACTGCTAAATATTGAGAGTACAGTACATTTTAGAACAGGCCAACAAGAGAAGAAGACTGGTAGTGGTCTAAGTAGTGGGCACGGCATACTGTCAATGTAAGAATATAGGAATATTATAGTGATACCATTAGAGATAAGATATTGTAAGGCAGTTCATATAGTGGTTAATAATATACACGTTTGTCCTCCCTCCCCTTACAAGATAGTTTTGTTGTATAAGTTTGCTGTGGGGGGTCTTATTACTAACAATGATGAATCCAGTGACCGCAGAGAAGTAGAGGAGCTGGTGTGAGAACAACCTGATACATCTCAAACCATCTCAAAAACTAAAGAGTTGTTGATTTTAGAAAGAGTACTAACCTCACTGATCCTCAAGTATTTCCTGTAGTTTTGATTGTTTTGTGATATGTGTTGGTCTGCTCTGCTGGTGTAGATGCTGCCTCTTCTTTGCTTTTCAAGGTCTTTGAGTGTTGATGGTCATATCTGTCAAACACTATAATTTCCATGAACATTATGGTATTTTTCCAGACACACTCGCCCAGGTCATTGAATTAAAAGCCTAAGTTTTAATAACTAATTAAATTAAAAATTAAAACAAATTAATTATTTAACTCATTAAAAACCTGAGTCATGGAGACTGTAGGAGCCATGCCATCACTGATATGCATTAGGCAACTGTCACAGGAAAACCAAGTGTTCTAAACTACAGGAAATACTCGAGGATCAGTGGAAACAAGACTGATCTATAGCTTTGTCAGCAACTACATGACCAATACAGGACCACATAATCTCTTCAGAGAACACAATCATCTTGCCAGGTGCTTTCAAAATGGTGAAGAGGTCAAGATAGTTAGCAAGTCAGGTGTTGACTGCTTATCGTTGCCTTTGGCCCAGCCAACACCATGGCAGAGGTAACAAACATGGAGCAGACTGAACTTTTATTTATGTAAAAAACAAAACATTTAAATTTATATTATATTCAATATACAGTGTCAGTCACATACACTGTATATTGCACTGCAATATACATATATACTGTCATATATATAATGTCATACAGTCATCCCCTCTCACCATAAACATCAGCAAGCAGAAGTAATTTTTTTGAAAGAATCTCTAAACAGGGCACATCCTTCATACATCTATATTCTCTCTCTCTCATTACATTACATTACATTACGTCATTTAGCAGACGCTTTTGTCCAAAGCGATTTACAATATCACATTTTGTCAACAGTACAGAAAACTATGCAACACAATCAATGACAGCTAAGATATTTTGATAGACTAGAGTAGCATCATGTAGAAAGTAGTTTGAGAAGGAATAAATAACATGTAGTTTGAGAAGGAATAAGTATATATATATATATATATATATATATATTGTTTTATAATTAAAATATGTTAGTTCAAGAAGGGTCCAGTCGCAATCGGGACAGCTACGAGTTATAATATGCACTACAGCTACAGTGGGGTTTATTATTGGCTGAGTTTCCCAACAAAGAAGCTTCTTAAGAGTTAAGAAGCTTCTTAAGGAGTTAAGAAGGCTCCAAAGAAGTGTTTCCCAAACGCCTTCTTAACAGAAGAGAGAAAAAAAAAAATAGAAGGCTCTTAAGAAGCATCTTAACTGGAGCGGCTCACTTGATGGCACTCTGAGCCCAGCAGTGGGCCACGACTCAGTGGTTGAGAAACACTGTTAACACCTAATCATGGTCATGTTAAACTTTATTAAACATTATTTATTTCAGACATGGACTGCAGTTCAAATTGCTTTATATACACAGCATACAACAAAACAGAGAAACACTACAGAATTTAAGCGACCTTGGGTTCTGTGAAAGGTGCTATATAAATCCACAACATTATAAAAGGAATCCATTCTGATTAGAGGAATATAGCCTACGGTAAAACATTTAAAACACAAGTAACCATACATACAGGGGAGATTTTCAAGTGTTCCCTAATTTTAAACACTAAAGGGTACATGAAAGAAAGGAAAAAGGGAAAAACACAAGAGGAACAGTGGACACAAGTATCTCCTTTTGCCTGACGCGGCTGGATCTGCCAGTGTCTTGTCATTAAGAAGGTGTTAAGAATGCCCCAGACCCTTCTTACAAAACCTTCTTAACGAAAGATCATCTTAGCGCTAAGAAGCTTTTGGGAAACCCAGCCTTCTTAACGGAAGATAATTGGAAGATAATTTTAGGGCTAGAAGCAATCGGGGCACCAGTTGGATTCGTTGGCTTCTTACGGGAGCCTTAAGAAGGTCAAAGAAGCTTCTTAGCGCTAAGAAGCTTTTGGGAAAGCAAGCCTTCGTAAAGAAGCAATGGGAAACGCTGTTTGTTTAAGGTGCTAAGAAGGGTTAAATTAGCTTCTTAGGCAACGAAGCTTTAGGGAAAACCAGCCATTATCTCTCTCCACACACACACACACACACACACACACACACACACACACACACACACACACACACACACACACACACACACACACACACCTCTGAAACAAAGGCTTCTATGTCTGTGTCCTCATTTTGTCCTTCTTTGACGCATCATCATCACTCAGTTTCCCTTCTTCCATTCTTTCAATCTCAAGCTTGAGGTGCTCCTTCTCATCCAGTAGATTTCCTTCTTTGACGGCTTTTTGCTGCTCCTCTCTCTCTTTCTCCTGCTTCTTGAGCTTCCAGTAGAAGACCAGGTTCTTCTCGGGGTAGTTGACCTTGGCCAGCGGCAGCTTGAAGATCTTTTTGGACTCAGTGGTGATCAGGAGGAAGGTCAGAGCCGACAGACAGGCCAGGTGCAGGCTGTGGCAAACCAAACTGTAAATGACAACGCACATGAACTTTCAGGTCGCAACTTGTGTTTGTCATGAGCCGATACAGGAAGGGCTTTGAGAGAAGTTGTGAACTTACTGTGGACATCAGGTTGGCAATGGCTGAGCCGAGATACTCACAGAAGAAAGCTGAGGAGGAGAAGAGTGGAGGTACAGTGAGACCTCACAGAGTAGTCTCTTAAAACAGACTGTCTCATCTACATCCGGCGAATGCAGCTATACAGTCTGTACGTTACACCCCCAGAACATGCACAAGGAAGTTGGGAAAAAAACCTTCAGACTGGAAGGAAGTTCGACAAAATCCGACCAATCACGGCACGTGTGTCCACGGAAAAAAATTCTGATTGGACTAATGAGCGAAAGACCCGCCTTAAAAAAATTCTGATTGGACTAATGAGCGGAAGACCCGCCTTTCTGCTTCCCATTCCGGTTGGTGCATGATTCTCCCCCACGAAGTACAGACGGTATGGCGGAAGCATTTGAAAATTGCGGAAGCCAACTCGTCTGTTCTACTCACAGAGTGATCCCATCTAGTTACCCACTACAGTGTTACCCGCATCATTACACATATGGTGAGGTGGGTTAGCTGGCTGGGGGCGTGGTCAGGGTGGGGTAAATCCCCCTGTTCTCTCCATACAGAATGATTAGCATTTAGCTGCTAGCCCAGCCCAGGCAGACACGATCAGGGATTTAACCCCCGCAGTAAACGCACATTAACCCCCGCAGTAAACGCACATCTGTACCTGCTTTAGAATCCCCAATCCTGTAGAGTAGAGCTGCAGCACCGTCCTTTGGTGAGTCAGCCCATTGAGATATATGGGTGGTTTTACCCCACTGGCGCGCCAGCCGTATAACATTTTGTGGGCGTTCCCACACAGACCGACGGTCTC
Source organism: Poromitra crassiceps (assembly GCF_964638095.1). Lineage (NCBI taxonomy): Eukaryota > Metazoa > Chordata > Actinopteri > Beryciformes > Melamphaidae > Poromitra > Poromitra crassiceps. Next base: position 12,903,808 of record NC_139645.1, on the reverse strand, counting down.
TATGGTGTGATTGTCTGATTTACATGTGTTTTAAAGTAGTGTATAGCCACTGTGCGTCTACTCACCACAGGTGAGGGCGAGCAGGTGCACCTGCCAGGTGAGAGCGTAGAACATTCCTCTGATGGCAATGCAGCCACACAGTTGTATCCCCAGAGGCCAAAGTAAATGTTCTCAAATGGAGCAGACAGAGCCAAGCCTTCAAAACATACACACTACCAAGGTTGGTATTGAAGCTCTTCTTGGGGCATGATGAGCTGTTCACATTATCACACATTATCAGGATCCCGAGTCTGTTTGGCGAGTCGGCGTCCTCGTGTCATTTCTTGGCGTGAACCTGCGTCCCGTGACAAGACGTAAGCAGATATTTTAACTGTGTATGTGAATGCTGTTTTAACACAACTTTGTGTCCCAACACAAAGTTGTGTTGGGAGGTGCAATAACGTAAACGTGTCTTGTCATGTTATAGTGGGCGCATTGGCTGCCAGTGCGAGGACGCAAGTAATGGGACAGCCACCGCCGTGGTGCGGGTTCACGGGTATGTTTATATTATGTGCCTTAAATGTACTTTGTTAGTGCAATGTTAGTGTTTTTATATTGGGTGTGATAAATATATCTGTATTGTTTGTGTGACATGCTGGGGGCTGTTGCAATCATGCAATGTATTTCTCTGTGTTGCTGGTAGGGCACTGAGGTCCTCACTGTTATTCATTCATCCTGTTGATTCCTGGCATTGCACAATGGTGGCGATACACACGGTATGTGTTAGTCTTGTCATACATTAAGATCCGCTGGTCTCATGCTCAATACTATTTGGAAATACAGTTTGAGGAATGACATTGTTTTATAATGCTGTGCTTTGCTTTGTTTTCTGTTTTGTGTAGGAGGTCTATGTCACCGTTTTTACAGTTATTAATGTAATAAAACTAGTGTTTTAAAGCTGATTTGCCAACTCGGACATTCCACTCCTGTACAACAATAAACCATGTTTAACTGAGAAAAAGCAAATACTTTGTGTCTTCCTTTCTGGGGAAGAACCATTGGGCAAGTGTTACACTACTACTGACTTCCTCTCTGTGAATTCATCGCCTCTCATTGTGAGGTGAAATTACATGATGCTTAAAATGGCTGATGATGATCCCATTGGTCTGGATTGTGTGTGTGTGTGTGTGTGTGTGTGTGTGTGTGTGTGTGTGTGTGTGTGTGTGTGTGTGTGTGTGTGTGTGTGTGTGTGCGCGTGCGTGTGAGTGTGCGTGTGCGTGTTTGTGTGTGTGTGTGTGTGTGTGTGCGTGTGCGTGTGCGTGTTTGTGCGTGTGCGTGTGAGTGTGCGTGTGCGTGTGCGTGTGCGTGTGTCTGTGTGTGTGTGTGTGTGTGTGTGTGTGTGTGTGTGTGTCTGTGTGTGTGTGTGTGTGTGTGCGCGTGTGTGTGCGCGTGTGTGTGTGCGATCTGTGGGGTAGACAGACAGAGGGAGAGAGAGAGAGAGAGACAACATGTCTTGCCTGTTTTCTGTGAGCTGTTGTTTCTCACATGTGTGAGGCCATGGATGTCTGATCGTCTGTGTTTTCGCACCATGAGCTCACGCTTAACCGTTCACACAAGAAGCCTTCTCTTGCTTCGGCGTCATTGTGTGAACGGGCTAACTGTAGCCATTTCCTGGGAAAGGAGCATTAGCAACTGAGATAGTTTGAGTTGCACAAGAGGAAGGTAGCTGTACACACAAAAAAATAAATGTTTCAGAGTGAAATGTTCTGTGGTCTCTCCTGTTTCTAAATATAGCTGAACCGTTTTGTTTAACAAGTAAATCTATTTTTACAAGCATTTTACGAAATGCGTATGGGAAAATAAATGGCGGATGAAAATCTCTGGTACGCATGCTGAAGCAGAAAGTCACAGTGTCTTTGGTTACGTGGAAGTTAGCTATTCGCAGTTACTTATTCGCGGCTGGTGATCTGCGACCCAGAACGACTCGATCTTTTTGAACTTTTTGAGCTTTTTCAATCACAAACGAAACTGAATACCTTGACACCACTGGTATTGTGACATGGTTATTGGTGGGAAAAATGTATTAGACTTAATCAATAACGATACAGCTCAAAAACCTATCTCCACAATGGCTCTATGGCGTTCTTCAGACCAGCTTTTTAAGGGTTAAATTGCCTTGGGCCACTCACAACACAACTCTTACATACTAACAGGGGCATAGACTGAATAAGTGGAGTATAGTCTGGCCAAAACTGCTTCTCATGGTCTAATATAGACCTCTGAAATGCATGAAAAACCAGTGACTTATTAGAATTCAAATACTTTGAAAAAAAGGCAGGTTTGGGCCACCAATATCAATGTTCACACATACTGTCCACCTCCCTTACAGTCCCCTACTATAGCATTTAGTCTGCCCCAAAATGCATTTGGCCCCCAAATGCATTTTCACACTCAAATCCTATCTCCAAAATGGCTTTATGGCATTATTCAGACTAGCTTTTCAAGGGTTAAATCGCTTTAAACCACTCAAAACACAAGTCTTACATACTAACAGGGGCATAGACTGTCTGCATATGTGGAGTACAGTCTGGCCAAAACTGGTTTTCATGGTCTAATTA